>NC_080176.1:91179300-91453032 GCF_950295315.1 Erinaceus europaeus | reverse complement strand
GTCACTTTTCTTCTTTTCAGATGTAAAGACACTGAAGAGGGAGAGGTTTTTGCCCTGAGGCTTGCACTGGGAACTAGCAGCTGCCCTGTTTGTGTTGCCAGACTAGGAAACCTGTGGTGCCTGTCCATGTGGAGAGTCTCCTGGATGAGTTCCTTCTCGAGCCTTTTTCGCTCGGTCCCGTTGGAGCTGCATATAGCTAATGATTTGGAGATTTTATTCCCTTGGACAATTCTTTTCCTGATGCAAAGTTTCTCTCCAGGTTTTAGCAATCAATTGTGTGAATGTCACATCGAATCCATTGTAGAAAATGACTACATCAGTGTCTCTCTCTCTCTTTCTCTCTCTCTCTATCTCTCTCTCTCTATATATATATATGTATGTAACATGTAGAGGTCTGAAAATATTTTTTAGCTAGAGACCTGCACAGCTCTGGATTAGGGTAGCAATGTGGATACACCTGGCCCTTCTGAGCCACAGTCATGAGAGACATCTCACAGAGCCATATCGTATATCACTCTACAAATCTCTCTCAGCACAAACTACCACTGCCAAATCATCTACTTCCCTCTTGCTCTTTTTGTCCACCGAGTCTTATCCCAAAACTGTAAATCAAAGAAGAAATAGACATAGTGCAGTTCCCTGCACACAGGACAGGCTGAGGCTGGACCAGGGAGATGCAATACGCCAGCCTGCATCTTGGCTGGAGCATCACTATGACTACTTCGAATTTGGAGAGGCGAGGGCAGTTTGGGAGAGTGGGCTGCCGGCCAAGGGTTGCTTCTCAGAGTGGCTAAGACCTAGATGTTCTAAGTGTTACCTTTCCTCACAAACATAAAATAGCAATGCCACTTGTAAGAAGTATGCATGGGCATGGAGGGTTTGTCTTCAGTGCTCTGGCACTGATCAACACAGGGCCAGAATTTCAGTCCTTGTCTGTCTCTGTCATTCTGTCTCTCTGACTGTCTCTACGTGCCTTCTTCACTGGGCCCTTACTGGAAGTCAGTGCATGCATCGTGAACTCAGCCTTCCTGGTGTTGAAATTTTCCTTTCTTTGCCCTTTGGATTATTTAGTCTCCTGCACATGGTGTAGTACAGAGGGGAACTGCGGAGACAGCGTTGCTGCTGCAGGTTCCAGGCATATGTCCATCTCCAGCTGCAGCTGTCCAGGCCCTCTGTGCTTGACTGCCATTCTCCAGGGCCCTGAGGCTGACACTCAGCCTCAATGCAGCCCTCCTCACCTTCCTGCACAGCATCCTTGTCCTTATTCCATGAGAGCCCCGGTCAAGGGAAGTGAAACTCGATCCCCCTGGCACACACACTGTGCTTTCCCTCTATTAAGCCAAATGGAAAGGATCTGTGGTACTGATGGCCACACCAGTGTCCAGATTTTTCCATGCAAAACGGAAGCTTCCAGTGTTCAGAAAGAGGGTGTTTTGATGGCTGTGAAATGTCTTTTCCAAGTGCCTCATGGTGTTTCAAATCCCTTTGAAACCTGAAGTTCTTTCTTGTATCTAGGGGATATTTTCACCACTGGCCAGAAGGGCCGCCCAACTAGGAGCACAGCTATCCAGGGGTCAGGAGGTCTTCCAGCCTGCTAGCTCCTGGAGGGATTCCTGAGTATGTCCTCAGGGCCCAAGTGTAAAAGGTGTTTCCAATTGCCTTGATTAGCAGCAGCCAGGCCCTCAGGTGAGGGGCGGGGCTGTGATCTTGACTGGAAGCCCCTAATTTGGCCAATGGAGGCATCCATCTTTTTTTGTCTGTCCATAGCAAGGGCCCGGGGAGTTTGTGCTTCCTGCAAGCAGAGCGACATTGTATGGGACACTCATGCAAGCCTACTTCTGGGAATCTCTCTGAGTGTGATGTGTGGACACCAGGACACCATGATCAGGGATGTGAGGCCACAGGAGCAATTGCCTTAGCCGGACCCAAAGGGTAGGTGTAAGGGGCCGGGTTCATCCACTATTGTTTGGTTCAACACACTTCCCATCTAAGTGGAAACACAGCCCTTTCTGGGTACTTTCTGGGCTTGTAATCTGCTGCCCTGAGCAGTGGACTGAGAGCCTGGAGGCTGAGTAGGCAGCCAAACGTGACTGGACAGGCTCAAGCCCCTGAATTCTGAGGGGTGCCCCAGCTTCCCCCATTGGCAGTGTTTGGATCATAGTGAGGCATGGCATTGATTCGGAACTCAGGAGAGTGAGACATGAGAGTCCCTTTGCATATGCATTCTTGCTTAGCCACAATCTGGGCTAGCTGGCTTGCCCTGACCAGATAGGTTCTCTGTACATAAGTTGCAGGAGAGGCTTGCTCCTTTGCCACCCATGCTCTGAGACTACTACAGGTGATCTCTGAGCACACACAGACACACACAAACAGACAGACAGATAGACACACACACACACACACACACATTACTGTCAGGTTGGTAGTAGAGCCTATGGTGAAGGCTGGGGCTGTCTGGGGTCTGTGGGCATGAGAGCTGCTGTCTTACAATCTCTACAAGCCAGGTTTGAACCTGTCATCAATGAACACAGTGTAGGAGGTTTTTGAATTCTGGTCTCTTTCCAACTCATCTATTTCTCTTCTCGCCTTCTCTATCTCTAACTCTCACATGCTCTCACACACTCTGTCTTCACTCATTAATATTTTACTTAGATTCTTATTTTACGGACAGGCCCAGATAGACAAAGAGAGTTACCAGAGCACTGCTGAGCTCTGGCTTGTTGTGTCGGCGATTTCACCTAGGCTACTGGAGCCTCAGTTTGTAAGTCTTTCTGACACAAGCCATATTCTGTCTCCTCATTTCCATGCCAGTATCACTCAGAGTTTATAATAAAGATATACATACATGTATATATATACATATAGATTTATATATCTGTCATTTTTAGAATGTTCGACCTATGTATTTGACCTTCTTTCAGAATTACCACATTTATAACAGCCTAGTTTTTCTGAAATAATTGGCCATATAGTTGGAGCAGGATTCAATACAATTATAAATAATAGAACCTTCCAGTAGCATTTCTAATCGTGTTTCTATTAGCATCCTTATTGTAATTATCATGGCCCAGATCTTCCCTCCTTTTTCTAGTGTAAGCTTCAATACGTATGTGTTTGTTTTCTTTCTCCGGAAATCTTAATGTCCCTGGACCCTGAAGTGTTCGGGAATTTTTGAAGCAGCCCTCTGTTTCTCAGCAGATGGTTTCTATGTTTCTGCTGTCATCAGGTCTTCTTGTGGTTTTTGTCTTTATTTATTTTTATTGTTTCAAGTCCTCCTAGATCATCCCCATTTATTTGCATATTTATTTATTTAGTCAGGTATCACATGTGGCATCATTTCTTCTGCTTGAGAGATTTTCTCTTATAACTGAAGGGAACTTTTGATGCACAATACATTTCCTGGGGCAAATACTACACACATATGGTGAAGGCTTGGGTTGTCTGGGGTCTGTGGGCATTAGAGCTGCTGCGTGACAATCTCTACAACCCAGGTTTGAACCTGTCATGAATGAACACAGCCTAGGGGGGTTTTGACTTCTGTTCTATTTCCAACTCTTCTATTTCTCTTCTCGCCATCTCTGTCTCTGACTCTCACAGGCTCTCTCTCACTCTGTCTGAACTCAGGAATATTTTACTTATATCCTTATTTTATTGACAGGCCCAGATATACAAAGAGAGTGGCCAGAGCACTGCTGAGCTCTGGCTGGTTTTGTTTGTGATTTCACCTAGGCTACTGGAGCCTCTGATTGGTAAGTCTCTCTGACTTAAGCCATATTCTGTCTCCTCATATCCATGGCAGTATCTCTCAGACTTTATAATAAAGATATACATCCATATACATATATAAATATACATATATATCTCTGTCATTTTTAGAATTGTCAACCTATGTAATTGATCTTAATCAGAATTCACACATTTACAACAGGTTCATTTTTCCCTACTAATTGGCCACATAGTTGGAGCAGGATTCAATACAATTATAAATAATAGAACCTTCCAGTAGCATTTCTAATAGCATTTCTATCAGCATCCTTATTTTAATTATCATAGTACAGAACTTGCCTCCTTTCTCTAGTGTAAGCTTCAATACATATGAGTTTCTTTTCATTCTCCCGAAATCTTAATTTCCCTGGACTCTGAAGGGTCTCGGAGCTTTTGAAGCAGCCCTTGATTCTCAGCAGATGGTTTCTATGTTTCTGCTGTCATCAGGTCTTCTTGTGCTTTTTGTTTTTATTTTTCATTTGTTTCAAATCCTCCTAGATAACCCCCATTTATTTGCATATTTATTTATTTATTTATTTATTTGGTTCTATATTACATGAGGGGTCCATTCTTCTGCTTGATAGATTTTTCTCTTATAATTGAAGGGAAGTTTACACTCACAATACATATCCTGTCGTAAATACTACACACATATGGTGAAGGCTGGGGTTGTCTGGGGTCTGTGGACAGGAGACTGCTGCCCTACAATCTCGACAACCCAGGTTTGAACCTGTCATGTATGAACACAGATTGGGAGCTTTTGGACTTCTGGTCTCTTTCCAACTCTTCTATTTCTCTTCTTGCCTTCTCTGTCTCTGACTCTCACAGGCTCTCACTCACTCTGTCTGCACTCATTAATATTTTACTTATATATTATTTGACTGACAGGCCCAGATATGCAAAGCGAGTCACCAGGGCCCAGCTGAGCTCTGGATTGTTTTGTTGGCGATTTCACCTAGGTTTCTGGAGCCTCAGCTTTGTAAGTCTCTCTGGCACAAGCCATACTCTGTCTCCTCATAGCCATGCCAGTATCCCTCATAGTTGATAATAAAGATACACATACATATATGTACATATACATACATACATATATATATATATATATATATCAGACATTTTTAGAATTGTTGACCTTTTTATTTGATCTGAATGCAGAATTACCGCATTTATAATAGCCTCCTTATTCATAAATAATTGGTCACATAGTTGGAGCAGGATTCACTACAATTATAAATTATAAACTTTCCAGGAGCATTTCCAATAGCCTTTCTATCAGTATCCTTATTGTAATTATCATAGCACAGAACTTGCCTCCATTTTCTAGTGTAAGCTTCAAATCGTATGCGTTTCTTTTCATTCTCGGAATTCGTAATTTGCCTGGACCCTGTGTGTCAGGGAATTTTTGAAGCAGCCCTCTATTTCTCAGCAGACGTTTTGTATATTTCTGCTGTCATCAGGTCTTCCTGTGGTGTTTGTTTTTATTTTTTATTTTTTTCAAATCCTCTTAGATCATTCCCATTTATTTGCATATTTATTTATTTATTTATTTCGTCCGATATCACATGAGGGGTCATTTCTTCTGCCTGATAGATTTTCTCTTATAATTGAAGGGAACTTTTGACACACAATACATTTCCTTTTGCAGATACTACACACTACTACAACTGCTACTGCACTGTTTTTGACAGTGACATCCAATGCACAATGGATTAGTATTGCATGGCTCTAGAGAATGTTCGCTATTTAACCTACAATGTTTTTAACCTCACAAATATTTATTCTGTTCTTTCTTGGGGGATGAATGGTTTACAGTCAACAGTTCCATGTAATAGTGGGCACGGGGGGTAATTTTTCCCACTACCCCTGTATTTCTGTACATCCTTTGTAACTTTCTTATTGAGGAGAAGCAAACAGTCATAAATTGAGAGAGCAGGGCCCAAGCAGGAAGAGAGACAGAGAGACATCTGCAGCTCTGATTTGTCACTAGCCCAGCTTTTCCCTAGCTGGGTAAGTGTGACCAGGGGCTCAAAACAGGGTCCTGGGATTCCACATAGTTCCCTGGCAGCTCCACCAGCTGTCCCTCCAACCCATGCTCCCTTCGTTGTCCATGTAACTATGGATCTGCTCTAGGCATTTCTCACCTTCATATGCCAGAAACTTAACACTTCTCCCTTCCACCCATGAAACTTTGACCTTTTGCTAGGGTGCAAAACAGCAACTCCAATCCAAGTTATTTTCGGGACAAGTGTGTACGTCTCTGTGGGAAGGTGTGTGTGTGTGTGTGTGTGTGTGTGTGTGTGTAAGTGTGCATAAGTGTGTTTCAGTTAAGATTACCGCTGTTGTTTCTTTATTCCTGACACAGGGACTTAGGAACTGGGTTGTGTTATGACAAAGGAAGTTTGCACTGCACAAGTGGTTTTTCAAGTATGAATTGGCACATTGGATTGTGGACTCTGTTGTGCATTCTCCCAGGTGGTCCTCAGATGGGTTCTTTCCTTTGCTATTCCCATGCTGTGTGTAATTTTCTGGGTAGACTCAAAGAGGAGTGGCATGGGGAGCTCAGCTGCATTCTGCTGTATGTCCACAAGGTGGCGGCAAAGACCATAGTTGAGTGTAGTGATTCTGTGGAATGAGGAGAACTCTAGGAATTGTGGCCCGTGGACAGCAGGGTTGAAATTGACGTAGAGTGCCCTAGACATCTGTTCTTTCCTGTGGGGTGGGGGGATCCCCCATTTGGCTTTGCAAGTGGAAGGGGTTTCTCTCTTTGCCTGGGATGACTCTACTGGGAGCTTGTGAATCCCTGTGCTCAGCTGCATTCTGCTGGGTGTCCACAAGAGGGCAGCACCAGGGCGGGACTAAGGCTCCATGGGGCAAGTGCCCTGAGGCACTGGGCTAGGAGAGTGGCCACAGTGTTTCTGGGTGTGCCCCAAGAGCATGGCCAGCCTAGCGCAGGCAGGCAGTGTCCTAAGGACGGGCCCAGACAGGAGCTGTGGGGGTCGTGTTTGCAGAAACAGGGCCTTCAGAGGATGGCAGAAAGTCCCCGGGGGCGGGCCTCAGAGCCCGTGCCCAATGAGCCTGAGGGGAGGGCCCAGTGGGTATTCATAGAGACAGCTGGCCAATCAGAGAGGAGGAACGTCACCCTCAGGGGCGTGAAGCAAGAGCTGGCCAATGAGAACAGAGGAGGAGTTGTGTGGGCGGGCCTCAGAGAGCAGCCCACCAATGAGAGCCTGGGTGCTGGCTCTGGGTGGGCGTACCCCTGGAGGTCAGCCAATCAGGGTCCAGCGGAAGTGCCTGGGGGGCGGGCCCTCGGGAGGCTGTCCAATGAGCGCCTGGGGCGGGCCTCGTGGGCGGAGCCCAGGAGGCTGGCCAATCATGGGGCAAGGGCGGTGACCTTCCTGGGCGTGCCTTAGGAACTGGCCTATCAGAGGGCGCCCCTCAGACAGCAGCCCGCCAATGGGAGCCAAGAGAAGGCTGGCTGGGGGCGTGTCCCTGGGACACCAGGCCAATCAGAGTCGAGCGGAAGTGGCTGGTGGGCGGGCCTTCCGGAGGCTGCCCAATCAGCGTGCTGCAGGGCCGTGTGGGCGGTGCTCAAGGCCGCTGGCCAATCACTGACTAGGGGCCCGGACCCTCCTGGGCGTGTCCAAGCACACTGGCCAATGAGATTGCTGGTGGGGTTCTGGGCGTGGCCTAGGCCTCTGGCCTATCAGAGCCTGGCTGGCGCTCTGTGGGCGGGCCTTCTGAAGGAATCCCGCCAATGGGAGCTCAGAGCTGGCCTTAAAAGGCTGGGCGTGCTTCCAGGCAATGCGAAGCAGGGTTGAGCCCAGGGCCCTGCCTTGCAGAAGCTGTCCAGTGCGCATATGTATAACTCCGTTTGTGCCTGTGCCTCTGTGGATTTGTGTGTGTGTGTGTGTGTGTCTGAGGGAGGGAGGGAGAGAGAGAACAACAGAATCACTGTGGCACAGGTGATTTTGTGCAAAACACTTGGCACATTCTGATTTACAGCTCAATATTGACACCAGGGCAGCTCTCCTTGGCCCTTGGTCACTTTTCTTCTTTTCAGATGTAAAGACACTGAAGAGGGAGAGGTTTTGCCCTGAGGCTTGCACTGGGAACTAGCAGCTGCCCTGTTTGTGTTGCCAGACTAGGAAACCTGTGGTGCCTGTCCATGTGGAGAGTCTCCTGGATGAGTTCCTTCTCGAGCCTTTTTCGCTCGGTCCCGTTGGAGCTGCATATAGCTAATGATTTGGAGATTTTATTCCTTTGGACAATTCTTTTCCTGATGCAAAGTTTCTCTCCAGGTTTTAGCAATCAATTGTGTGAATGTCACATCGAATCCATTGTAGAAAATGACTACATCAGTGTCTCTCTCTCTCTTTCTCTCTCTCTATCTCTCTCTCTCTATATATATATATATGTATGTAACATGTAGAGGTCTGAAAATATTTTTTAGCTAGAGACCTGCACAGCTCTGGATTAGGGTAGCAATGTGGATACACCTGGCCCTTCTGAGCCACAGTCATGAGAGACATCTCACAGAGCCATATCGTATATCACTCTACAAATCTCTCTCAGCACAAACTACCACTGCCAAATCATCTACTTCCCTCTTGCTCTTTTTGTCCACCGAGTCTTATCCCAAAACTGTAAATCAAAGAAGAAATAGACATAGTGCAGTTCCCTGCACACAGGACAGGCTGAGGCTGGACCAGGGAGATGCAATACGCCAGCCTGCATCTTGGCTGGAGCATCACTATGACTACTTCGAATTTGGAGAGGCGAGGGCAGTTTGGGAGAGTGGGCTGCCGGCCAAGGGTTGCTTCTCAGAGTGGCTAAGACCTAGATGTTCTAAGTGTTACCTTTCCTCACAAACATAAAATAGCAATGCCACTTGTAAGAAGTATGCATGGGCATGGAGGGTTTGTCTTCAGTGCTCTGGCACTGATCAACACAGGGCCAGAATTTCAGTCCTTGTCTGTCTCTGTCATTCTGTCTCTCTGACTGTCTCTACATGCCTTCTTCACTGGGCCCTTACTGGAAGTCAGTGCATGCATCGTGAACTCAGCCTTCCTGGTGTTGAAATTTTCCTTTCTTTGCCCTTTGGATTATTTAGTCTCCTGCACATGGTGTAGTACAGAGGGGAACTGCGGAGACAGCGTTGCTGCTGCAGGTTCCAGGCATATGTCCATCTCCAGCTGCAGCTGTCCAGGCCCTCTGTGCTTGACTGCCATTCTCCAGGGCCCTGAGGCTGACACTCAGCCTCAATGCAGCCCTCCTCACCTTCCTGCACAGCATCCTTGTCCTTATTCCATGAGAGCCCCGGTCAAGGGAAGTGAAACTCGATCCCCCTGGCACACACACTGTGCTTTCCCTCTATTAAGCCAAATGGAAAGGATCTGTGGTACTGATGGCCACACCAGTGCCAGATTTTTCCATGCAAAACGGAAGCTTCCAGTGTTCAGAAAGAAGGTGTTTTGATGGCTGTGAAATGTCTTTTCCAAGTGCCTCATGGTGTTTCAAATCCCTTTGAAACCTGAAGTTCTTTCTTGTATCTAGGGGATATTTTCACCACTGGCCAGAAGGGCCGCCCAACTAGGAGCACAGCTATCCAGGGGTCAGGAGGTCTTCCAGCCTGCTAGCTCCTGGAGGGATTCCTGAGTATGTCCTCAGGGCCCAAGTGTAAAAGGTGTTTCCAATTGCCTTGATTAGCAGCAGCCAGGCCCTCAGGTGAAGGGCGGGGCTGTGATCTTGACTGGAAGCCCCTAATTTGGCCAATGGAGGCATCCATCTTTTTTTGTCTGTCCATAGCAAGGGCCCGGGGAGTTTGTGCTTCCTGCAAGCAGAGCGACATTGTATGGGACACTCATGCAAGCCTACTTCTGGGAATCTCTCTGAGTGTGATATGTGGACACCAGGACACCATGATCAGGGATGTGAGGCCACAGGAGCAATTGCCTTAGCCGGACCCAAAGGGTAGGTGTAAGGGGCCGGGTTCATCCACTATTGTTTGGTTCAACACACTTCCCATCTAAGTGGAAACACAGCCCTTTCTGGGTACTTTCTGGGCTTGTAATCTGCTGCCCTGAGCAGTGGACTGAGAGCCTGGAGGCTGAGTAGGCAGCCAAACGTGACTGGACAGGCTCAAGCCCCTGAATTCTGAGGGGTGCCCCAGCTTCCCCCATTGGCAGTGTTTGGATCATAGTGAGGCATGGCATTGATTCGGAACTCAGGAGAGTGAGACATGAGAGTCCCTTTGCATATGCATTCTTGCTTAGCCACAAACTGGGCTAGCTGGCTTGCCCTGACCAGATAGGTTCTCTGTACATAAGTTGCAGGAGAGGCTTGCTCCCTTGCCACCCATGCTCTGAGACTACTACAGGTGATCTCTGAGCACACACAGACACACACAAACAGACAGACAGATAGACACACTCACACACACACACACACACATTACTGTCAGGTTGGTAGTAGAGCCTATGGTGAAGGCTGGGGCTGTCTGGGGTCTGTGGGCATGAGAGCTGCTGCCTTACAATCTCTACAAGCCAGGTTTGAACCTGTCATCAATGAACACAGTGTAGGAGGTTTTTGAATTCTGGTCTCTTTCCAACTCATCTCTTTCTCTTCTCGCCTTCTCTATCTCTAACTCTCACATGCTCTCACACACTCTGTCTTCACTCATTAATATTTTACTTAGATTCTTATTTTACGGACAGGCCCAGATAGACAAAGAGAGTTACCAGAGCACTGCTGAGCTCTGGCTTGTTGTGTCGGCGATTTCACCTAGGCTACTGGAGCCTCAGTTTGTAAGTCTTTCTGACACAAGCCATATTCTGTCTCCTCATTTCCATGCCAGTATCACTCAGAGTTTATAATAAAGATATACATACATGTATATATATACATATAGATTTATATATCTGTCATTTTTAGAATGTTCGACCTATGTATTTGACCTTCTTTCAGAATTACCACATTTATAACAGCCTAGTTTTTCTGAAATAATTGGCCATATAGTTGGAGCAGGATTCAATACAATAATAAATAATAGAACCTTCCAGTAGCATTTCTAATCGTGTTTCTATTAGCATCCTTATTGTAATTATCATGGCCCAGATCTTCCCTCCTTTTTCTAGTGTAAGCTTCAATACGTATGTGTTTGTTTTCTTTCTCCGGAAATCTTAATGTCCCTGGACCCTGAAGTGTTAGGGAATTTTTGAAGCAGCCCTCTGTTTCTCAGCAGATGGTTTCTATGTTTCTGCTGTCATCAGGTCTTCTTGTGGTTTTTGTCTTTATTTATTTTTATTGTTTCAAGTCCTCCTAGATCATCCCCATTTATTTGCATATTTATTTATTTAGTCAGGTATCACATGTGGCATCATTTCTTCTGCTTGAGAGATTTTTCTCTTATAACTGAAGGGAACTTTTGATGCACAATACATTTCCTGGGGCAAATACTACACACATATGGTGAAAGCTTGGGTTGTCTGGGGTCTGTGGGCATTAGAGCTGCTGCGTGACAATCTCTACAACCCAGGTTTGAACCTGTCATGAATGAACACAGCCTAGGGGGTTTTTGACTTCTGTTCTATTTCCAACTCTTCTATTTCTCTTCTCGCCATCTCTGTCTCTGACTCTCACAGGCTCTCTCTCACTCTGTCTGAACTCAGGAATATTTTACTTATATCCTTATTTTATTGACAGGCCCAGATATACAAAGAGAGTGGCCAGAGCACTGCTGAGCTCTGGCTGGTTTTGTTTGTGATTTCACCTAGGCTACTGGAGCCTCTGATTGGTAAGTCTCTCTGACTTAAGCCATATTCTGTCTCCTCATATCCATGGCAGTATCTCTCAGACTTTATAATAAAGATATACATCCATATACATATATAAATATACATATATATCTCTGTCATTTTTAGAATTGTCAACCTATGTAATTGATCTTAATCAGAATTCACACATTTACAACAGGTTCCTTTTTCCCTACTAATTGGCCACATAGTTGGAGCAGGATTCAATACAATTATAAATAATAGAACCTTCCAGTAGCATTTCTAATAGCATTTCTATCAGCATCCTTATTTTAATTATCATAGTACAGAACTTGCCTCCTTTCTCTAGTGTAAGCTTCAATACATATGAGTTTCTTTTCATTCTCCCGAAATCTTAATTTCCCTGGACTCTGAAGGGTCTCGGAACTTTTGAAGCAGCCCTTGATTCTCAGCAGATGGTTTCTATGTTTCTGCTGTCATCAGGTCTTCTTGTGCTTTTTGTTTTTATTTTTCATTTGTTTCAAATCCTCCTAGATAACCCCCATTTATTTGCATATTTATTTATTTATTTATTTATTTGGTTCTATATTACATGAGGGGTCCATTCTTCTGCTTGATAGATTTTTCTCTTATAATTGAAGGGAAGTTTACACTCACAATACATATCCTGTCGTAAATACTACACACATATGGTGAAGGCTGGGGTTGTCTGGGGTCTGTGGACAGGAGACTGCTGCCATACAATCTCGACAACCCAGGTTTGAACCTGTCATGTATGAACACAGAGTGGGAGCTTTTGGACTTCTGGTCTCTTTCCAACTCTTCTATTTCTCTTCTTGCCTTCTCTGTCTCTGACTCTCTCAGGCTCTCACTCACTCTGTCTGCACTCATTAATATTTTACTTATATATTATTTGACTGACAGGCCCAGATATGCAAAGCGAGTCACCAGGGCCCAGCTGAGCTCTGGATTGTTTTGTTGGCGATTTCACCTAGGTTTCTGGAGCCTCAGCTTTGTAAGTCTCTCTGGCACAAGCCATACTCTGTCTCCTCATAGCCATGCCAGTATCCCTCATAGTTGATAATAAAGATACACATACATATATGTACATATACATACATATATATATATATATATATATATATATATATCAGACATTTTTAGAATTGTTGACCTTTTTATTTGATCTGAATGCAGAATTACCGCATTTATAATAGCCTCCTTATTCATAAATAATTGGTCACATAGTTGGAGCAGGATTCACTACAATTATAAATTATAAACTTTCCAGGAGCATTTCCAATAGCCTTTCTATCAGTATCCTTATTGTAATTATCATAGCTCAGAACTTGCCTCCATTTTCTAGTGTAAGCTTCAAATCGTATGCGTTTCTTTTCATTCTCGGAATTCGTAATTTGCCTGGACCCTGTGTGTCAGGGAATTTTTGAAGCAGCCCTCTATTTCTCAGCAGACGTTTTCTATATTTCTGCTGTCATCAGGTCTTCCTGTGGTGTTTGTTTTTATTTTTTATTTTTTTCAAATCCTCTTAGATCATTCCCATTTATTTGCATATTTATTTATTTATTTATTTCGTCCGATATCACATGAGGGGTCATTTCTTCTGCCTGATAGATTTTCTCTTATAATTGAAGGGAACTTTTGACACACAATACATTTCCTTTTGCAGATACTACACACTACTACAACTGCTACTGCACTGTTTTTGACAGTGACATCCAATGCACAATGGATTAGTATTGCATGGCTCTAGAGAATGTTCGCTATTTAACCTACAATGTTTTTAACCTCACAAATATTTATTCTGTTCTTTCTTGGGGGATGAATGGTTTACAGTCAACAGTTCCATGTAATAGTGGGCACGGGGGGTAATTTTTCCCACTACCCCTGTATTTCTGTACATCCTTTGTAACTTTCTTATTGAGGAGAAGCAAACAGTCATAAATTGAGAGAGCAGGGCCCAAGCAGGAAGAGAGACAGAGAGACATCTGCAGCTCTGATTTGTCACTAGCCCAGCTTTTCCCTAGCTGGGTAATTGTGACCAGGGGCTCAAAACAGGGTCCTGGGATTCCACATAGTTCCCTGGCAGCTCCACCAGCTGTCCCTCCAACCCATGCTCCCTTCGTTGTCCATGTAACTATGGATCTGCTCTAGGCATTTCTCACCTTCATATGCCAGAAACTTAACACTTCTCCCTTCCACCCATGAAACTTTGACCTTTTGCTAGGGTGCAAAACAGCAACTCCAATCCAAGTTATTTTCGGGACAAGTGTGTACGTCTCTGTGGGAAAGTGTGTGTGTGTGTGTGTGTGTGTGTGTGTGTGTGTGTGTGTGTGTAAGTGTGCATAAGTGTGTTTCAGTTAAGATTACCGCTGTTGTTTCTTTATTCCTGACACAGGGACTTAGGAACTGGGTTGTGTTATGACAAAGGAAGTTTGCACTGCACAAGTGGTTTTTCAAGTATGAATTGGCACATTGGATTGTGGACTCTGTTGTGCATTCTCCCAGGTGGTCCTCAGATGGGTTCTTTCCTTTGCTATTCCCATGCTGTGTGTAATTTTCTGGGTAGACTCAAAGAGGAGTGGCATGGGGAGCTCAGCTGCATTCTGCTGTATGTCCACAAGGTGGCGGCAAAGACCATAGTTGAGTGTAGTGATTCTGTGGAATGAGGAGAACTCTAGGAATTGTGGCCCGTGGACAGCAGGGTTGAAATTGACGTAGAGTGCCCTAGACATCTGTTCTTTCCTGTGGGGTGGGGGGATCCCCCATTTGGCTTTGCAAGTGGAAGGGGTTTCTCTCTTTGCCTGGGATGACTCTACTGGGAGCTTGTGAATCCCTGTGCTCAGCTGCATTCTGCTGGGTGTCCACAAGAGGGCAGCACCAGGGCGGGACTAAGGCTCCATGGGGCAAGTGCCCTGAGGCACTGGGCTAGGAGAGTGGCCACAGTGTTTCTGGGTGTGCCCCAAGAGCATGGCCAGCCTAGCGCAGGCAGGCAGTGTCCTAAGGACGGGCCCAGACAGGAGCTGTGGGGGTCGTGTTTGCAGAAACAGGGCCTTCAGAGGATGGCAGAAAGTCCCCGGGGGCGGGCCTCAGAGCCCGTGCCCAATGAGCCTGAGGGGAGGGCCCAGTGGGTATTCATAGAGACAGCTGGCCAATCAGAGAGGAGGAACGTCACCCTCAGGGGCGTGAAGCAAGAGCTGGCCAATGAGAACAGAGGAGGAGTTGCGTGGGCGGGCCTCAGAGAGCAGCCCACCAATGAGAGCCTGGGTGCTGGCTCTGGGTGGGCGTACCCCTGGAGGTCAGCCAATCAGGATCCAGCGGAAGTGCCTGAGGGGCGGGCCCTCGGGAGGCTGTCCAATGAGCGCCTGGGGCGGGCCTCGTGGGCGGAGCCCAGGAGGCTGGCCAATCATGGGGCAAGGGCGGTGACCTTCCTGGGCGTGCCTTAGGAACTGGCCTATCAGAGGGCGCCCCTCAGACAGCAGCCCGCCAATGGGAGCCAAGAGAAGGCTGGCTGGGGGCGTGTCCCTGGGACACCAGGCCAATCAGAGTCGAGCGGAAGTGGCTGGTGGGCGGGCCTTCCGGAGGCTGCCCAATCAGCGTGCTGCAGGGCCGTGTGGGCGGTGCTCAAGGCCGCTGGCCAATCACTGACTAGGGGCCCGGACCCTCCTGGGCGTGTCCAAGCACACTGGCCAATGAGATTGCTGGTGGGGTTCTGGGCGTGGCCTAGGCCTCTGGCCTATCAGAGCCTGGCTGGCGCTCTGTGGGCGGGCCTTCTGAAGGAATCCCGCCAATGGGAGCTCAGAGCTGGCCTTAAAAGGCTGGGCGTGCTTCCAGGCAATGCGAAGCAGGGTTGAGCCCAGGGCCCTGCCTTGCAGAAGCTGTCCAGTGCGCATATGTATAACTCCGTTTGTGCCTGTGCCTCTGTGGATTTGTGTGTGTGTGTGTGTGTGTCTGAGGGAGGGAGGGAGAGAGAGAACAACAGAATCACTGTGGCACAGGTGATTTTGTGCAAAACACTTGGCACATTCTGATTTACAGCTCAATATTGACACCAGGGCAGCTCTCCTTGGCCCTTGGTCACTTTTCTTCTTTTCAGATGTAAAGACACTGAAGAGGGAGAGGTTTTGCCCTGAGGCTTGCACTGGGAACTAGCAGCTGCCCTGTTTGTGTTGCCAGACTAGGAAACCTGTGGTGCCTGTCCATGTGGAGAGTCTCCTGGATGAGTTCCTTCTCGAGCCTTTTTCGCTCGGTCCCGTTGGAGCTGCATATAGCTAATGATTTGGAGATTTTATTCCTTTGGACAATTCTTTTCCTGATGCAAAGTTTCTCTCCAGGTTTTAGCAATCAATTGTGTGAATGTCACATCGAATCCATTGTAGAAAATGACTACATCAGTGTCTCTCTCTCTCTTTCTCTCTCTCTATCTCTCTCTCTCTATATATATATATATGTATGTAACATGTAGAGGTCTGAAAATATTTTTTAGCTAGAGACCTGCACAGCTCTGGATTAGGGTAGCAATGTGGATACACCTGGCCCTTCTGAGCCACAGTCATGAGAGACATCTCACAGAGCCATATCGTATATCACTCTACAAATCTCTCTCAGCACAAACTACCACTGCCAAATCATCTACTTCCCTCTTGCTCTTTTTGTCCACCGAGTCTTATCCCAAAACTGTAAATCAAAGAAGAAATAGACATAGTGCAGTTCCCTGCACACAGGACAGGCTGAGGCTGGACCAGGGAGATGCAATACGCCAGCCTGCATCTTGGCTGGAGCATCACTATGACTACTTCGAATTTGGAGAGGCGAGGGCAGTTTGGGAGAGTGGGCTGCCGGCCAAGGGTTGCTTCTCAGAGTGGCTAAGACCTAGATGTTCTAAGTGTTACCTTTCCTCACAAACATAAAATAGCAATGCCACTTGTAAGAAGTATGCATGGGCATGGAGGGTTTGTCTTCAGTGCTCTGGCACTGATCAACACAGGGCCAGAATTTCAGTCCTTGTCTGTCTCTGTCATTCTGTCTCTCTGACTGTCTCTACATGCCTTCTTCACTGGGCCCTTACTGGAAGTCAGTGCATGCATCGTGAACTCAGCCTTCCTGGTGTTGAAATTTTCCTTTCTTTGCCCTTTGGATTATTTAGTCTCCTGCACATGGTGTAGTACAGAGGGGAACTGCGGAGACAGCGTTGCTGCTGCAGGTTCCAGGCATATGTCCATCTCCAGCTGCAGCTGTCCAGGCCCTCTGTGCTTGACTGCCATTCTCCAGGGCCCTGAGGCTGACACTCAGCCTCAATGCAGCCCTCCTCACCTTCCTGCACAGCATCCTTGTCCTTATTCCATGAGAGCCCCGGTCAAGGGAAGTGAAACTCGATCCCCCTGGCACACACACTGTGCTTTCCCTCTATTAAGCCAAATGGAAAGGATCTGTGGTACTGATGGCCACACCAGTGCCAGATTTTTCCATGCAAAACGGAAGCTTCCAGTGTTCAGAAAGAAGGTGTTTTGATGGCTGTGAAATGTCTTTTCCAAGTGCCTCATGGTGTTTCAAATCCCTTTGAAACCTGAAGTTCTTTCTTGTATCTAGGGGATATTTTCACCACTGGCCAGAAGGGCCGCCCAACTAGGAGCACAGCTATCCAGGGGTCAGGAGGTCTTCCAGCCTGCTAGCTCCTGGAGGGATTCCTGAGTATGTCCTCAGGGCCCAAGTGTAAAAGGTGTTTCCAATTGCCTTGATTAGCAGCAGCCAGGCCCTCAGGTGAAGGGCGGGGCTGTGATCTTGACTGGAAGCCCCTAATTTGGCCAATGGAGGCATCCATCTTTTTTTGTCTGTCCATAGCAAGGGCCCGGGGAGTTTGTGCTTCCTGCAAGCAGAGCGACATTGTATGGGACACTCATGCAAGCCTACTTCTGGGAATCTCTCTGAGTGTGATATGTGGACACCAGGACACCATGATCAGGGATGTGAGGCCACAGGAGCAATTGCCTTAGCCGGACCCAAAGGGTAGGTGTAAGGGGCCGGGTTCATCCACTATTGTTTGGTTCAACACACTTCCCATCTAAGTGGAAACACAGCCCTTTCTGGGTACTTTCTGGGCTTGTAATCTGCTGCCCTGAGCAGTGGACTGAGAGCCTGGAGGCTGAGTAGGCAGCCAAACGTGACTGGACAGGCTCAAGCCCCTGAATTCTGAGGGGTGCCCCAGCTTCCCCCATTGGCAGTGTTTGGATCATAGTGAGGCATGGCATTGATTCGGAACTCAGGAGAGTGAGACATGAGAGTCCCTTTGCATATGCATTCTTGCTTAGCCACAAACTGGGCTAGCTGGCTTGCCCTGACCAGATAGGTTCTCTGTACATAAGTTGCAGGAGAGGCTTGCTCCCTTGCCACCCATGCTCTGAGACTACTACAGGTGATCTCTGAGCACACACAGACACACACAAACAGACAGACAGATAGACACACTCACACACACACACACACATTACTGTCAGGTTGGTAGTAGAGCCTATGGTGAAGGCTGGGGCTGTCTGGGGTCTGTGGGCATGAGAGCTGCTGCCTTACAATCTCTACAAGCCAGGTTTGAACCTGTCATCAATGAACACAGTGTAGGAGGTTTTTGAATTCTGGTCTCTTTCCAACTCATCTCTTTCTCTTCTCGCCTTCTCTATCTCTAACTCTCACATGCTCTCACACACTCTGTCTTCACTCATTAATATTTTACTTAGATTCTTATTTTACGGACAGGCCCAGATAGACAAAGAGAGTTACCAGAGCACTGCTGAGCTCTGGCTTGTTGTGTCGGCGATTTCACCTAGGCTACTGGAGCCTCAGTTTGTAAGTCTTTCTGACACAAGCCATATTCTGTCTCCTCATTTCCATGCCAGTATCACTCAGAGTTTATAATAAAGATATACATACATGTATATATATACATATAGATTTATATATCTGTCATTTTTAGAATGTTCGACCTATGTATTTGACCTTCTTTCAGAATTACCACATTTATAACAGCCTAGTTTTTCTGAAATAATTGGCCATATAGTTGGAGCAGGATTCAATACAATAATAAATAATAGAACCTTCCAGTAGCATTTCTAATCGTGTTTCTATTAGCATCCTTATTGTAATTATCATGGCCCAGATCTTCCCTCCTTTTTCTAGTGTAAGCTTCAATACGTATGTGTTTGTTTTCTTTCTCCGGAAATCTTAATGTCCCTGGACCCTGAAGTGTTAGGGAATTTTTGAAGCAGCCCTCTGTTTCTCAGCAGATGGTTTCTATGTTTCTGCTGTCATCAGGTCTTCTTGTGGTTTTTGTCTTTATTTATTTTTATTGTTTCAAGTCCTCCTAGATCATCCCCATTTATTTGCATATTTATTTATTTAGTCAGGTATCACATGTGGCATCATTTCTTCTGCTTGAGAGATTTTTCTCTTATAACTGAAGGGAACTTTTGATGCACAATACATTTCCTGGGGCAAATACTACACACATATGGTGAAAGCTTGGGTTGTCTGGGGTCTGTGGGCATTAGAGCTGCTGCGTGACAATCTCTACAACCCAGGTTTGAACCTGTCATGAATGAACACAGCCTAGGGGGTTTTTGACTTCTGTTCTATTTCCAACTCTTCTATTTCTCTTCTCGCCATCTCTGTCTCTGACTCTCACAGGCTCTCTCTCACTCTGTCTGAACTCAGGAATATTTTACTTATATCCTTATTTTATTGACAGGCCCAGATATACAAAGAGAGTGGCCAGAGCACTGCTGAGCTCTGGCTGGTTTTGTTTGTGATTTCACCTAGGCTACTGGAGCCTCTGATTGGTAAGTCTCTCTGACTTAAGCCATATTCTGTCTCCTCATATCCATGGCAGTATCTCTCAGACTTTATAATAAAGATATACATCCATATACATATATAAATATACATATATATCTCTGTCATTTTTAGAATTGTCAACCTATGTAATTGATCTTAATCAGAATTCACACATTTACAACAGGTTCCTTTTTCCCTACTAATTGGCCACATAGTTGGAGCAGGATTCAATACAATTATAAATAATAGAACCTTCCAGTAGCATTTCTAATAGCATTTCTATCAGCATCCTTATTTTAATTATCATAGTACAGAACTTGCCTCCTTTCTCTAGTGTAAGCTTCAATACATATGAGTTTCTTTTCATTCTCCCGAAATCTTAATTTCCCTGGACTCTGAAGGGTCTCGGAACTTTTGAAGCAGCCCTTGATTCTCAGCAGATGGTTTCTATGTTTCTGCTGTCATCAGGTCTTCTTGTGCTTTTTGTTTTTATTTTTCATTTGTTTCAAATCCTCCTAGATAACCCCCATTTATTTGCATATTTATTTATTTATTTATTTATTTGGTTCTATATTACATGAGGGGTCCATTCTTCTGCTTGATAGATTTTTCTCTTATAATTGAAGGGAAGTTTACACTCACAATACATATCCTGTCGTAAATACTACACACATATGGTGAAGGCTGGGGTTGTCTGGGGTCTGTGGACAGGAGACTGCTGCCCTACAATCTCGACAACCCAGGTTTGAACCTGTCATGTATGAACACAGAGTGGGAGCTTTTGGACTTCTGGTCTCTTTCCAACTCTTCTATTTCTCTTCTTGCCTTCTCTGTCTCTGACTCTCTCAGGCTCTCACTCACTCTGTCTGCACTCATTAATATTTTACTTATATATTATTTGACTGACAGGCCCAGATATGCAAAGCGAGTCACCAGGGCCCAGCTGAGCTCTGGATTGTTTTGTTGGCGATTTCACCTAGGTTTCTGGAGCCTCAGCTTTGTAAGTCTCTCTGGCACAAGCCATACTCTGTCTCCTCATAGCCATGCCAGTATCCCTCATAGTTGATAATAAAGATACACATACATATATGTACATATACATACATATATATATATATATATATCAGACATTTTTAGAATTGTTGACCTTTTTATTTGATCTGAATGCAGAATTACCGCATTTATAATAGCCTCCTTATTCATAAATAATTGGTCACATAGTTGGAGCAGGATTCACTACAATTATAAATTATAAACTTTCCAGGAGCATTTCCAATAGCCTTTCTATCAGTATCCTTATTGTAATTATCATAGCTCAGAACTTGCCTCCATTTTCTAGTGTAAGCTTCAAATCGTATGCGTTTCTTTTCATTCTCGGAATTCGTAATTTGCCTGGACCCTGTGTGTCAGGGAATTTTTGAAGCAGCCCTCTATTTCTCAGCAGACGTTTTCTATATTTCTGCTGTCATCAGGTCTTCCTGTGGTGTTTGTTTTTATTTTTTATTTTTTTCAAATCCTCTTAGATCATTCCCATTTATTTGCATATTTATTTATTTATTTATTTCGTCCGATATCACATGAGGGGTCATTTCTTCTGCCTGATAGATTTTCTCTTATAATTGAAGGGAACTTTTGACACACAATACATTTCCTTTTGCAGATACTACACACTACTACAACTGCTACTGCACTGTTTTTGACAGTGACATCCAATGCACAATGGATTAGTATTGCATGGCTCTAGAGAATGTTCGCTATTTAACCTACAATGTTTTTAACCTCACAAATATTTATTCTGTTCTTTCTTGGGGGATGAATGGTTTACAGTCAACAGTTCCATGTAATAGTGGGCACGGGGGGTAATTTTTCCCACTACCCCTGTATTTCTGTACATCCTTTGTAACTTTCTTATTGAGGAGAAGCAAACAGTCATAAATTGAGAGAGCAGGGCCCAAGCAGGAAGAGAGACAGAGAGACATCTGCAGCTCTGATTTGTCACTAGCCCAGCTTTTCCCTAGCTGGGTAATTGTGACCAGGGGCTCAAAACAGGGTCCTGGGATTCCACATAGTTCCCTGGCAGCTCCACCAGCTGTCCCTCCAACCCATGCTCCCTTCGTTGTCCATGTAACTATGGATCTGCTCTAGGCATTTCTCACCTTCATATGCCAGAAACTTAACACTTCTCCCTTCCACCCATGAAACTTTGACCTTTTGCTAGGGTGCAAAACAGCAACTCCAATCCAAGTTATTTTCGGGACAAGTGTGTACGTCTCTGTGGGAAAGTGTGTGTGTGTGTGTGTGTGTGTGTGTGTGTGTGTGTGTGTGTAAGTGTGCATAAGTGTGTTTCAGTTAAGATTACCGCTGTTGTTTCTTTATTCCTGACACAGGGACTTAGGAACTGGGTTGTGTTATGACAAAGGAAGTTTGCACTGCACAAGTGGTTTTTCAAGTATGAATTGGCACATTGGATTGTGGACTCTGTTGTGCATTCTCCCAGGTGGTCCTCAGATGGGTTCTTTCCTTTGCTATTCCCATGCTGTGTGTAATTTTCTGGGTAGACTCAAAGAGGAGTGGCATGGGGAGCTCAGCTGCATTCTGCTGTATGTCCACAAGGTGGCGGCAAAGACCATAGTTGAGTGTAGTGATTCTGTGGATTGAGGAGAACTCTAGGAATTGTGGCCCGTGGACAGCAGGGTTGAAATTGACGTAGAGTGCCCTAGACATCTGTTCTTTCCTGTGGGGTGGGGGGATCCCCCATTTGGCTTTGCAAGTGGAAGGGGTTTCTCTCTTTGCCTGGGATGACTCTACTGGGAGCTTGTGAATCCCTGTGCTCAGCTGCATTCTGCTGGGTGTCCACAAGAGGGCAGCACCAGGGCGGGACTAAGGCTCCATGGGGCAAGTGCCCTGAGGCACTGGGCTAGGAGAGTGGCGACAGTGTTTCTGGGTGTGCCCCAAGAGCATGGCCAGCCTAGCGCAGGCAGGCAGTGTCCTAAGGACGGGCCCAGACAGGAGCTGTGGGGGTCGTGTTTGCAGAAACAGGGCCTTCAGAGGATGGCAGAAAGTCCCCGGGGGCGGGCCTCAGAGCCCGTGCCCAATGAGCCTGAGGGGAGGGCCCAGTGGGTATTCATAGAGACAGCTGGCCAATCAGAGAGGAGGAACGTCACCCTCAGGGGCGTGAAGCAAGAGCTGGCCAATGAGAACAGAGGAGGAGTTGCGTGGGCGGGCCTCAGAGAGCAGCCCACCAATGAGAGCCTGGGTGCTGGCTCTGGGTGGGCGTACCCCTGGAGGTCAGCCAATCAGGATCCAGCGGAAGTGCCTGAGGGGCGGGCCCTCGGGAGGCTGTCCAATGAGCGCCTGGGGCGGGCCTCGTGGGCGGAGCCCAGGAGGCTGGCCAATCATGGGGCAAGGGCGGTGACCTTCCTGGGCGTGCCTTAGGAACTGGCCTATCAGAGGGCGCCCCTCAGACAGCAGCCCGCCAATGGGAGCCAAGAGAAGGCTGGCTGGGGGCGTGTCCCTGGGACACCAGGCCAATCAGAGTCGAGCGGAAGTGGCTGGTGGGCGGGCCTTCCGGAGGCTGCCCAATCAGCGTGCTGCAGGGCCGTGTGGGCGGTGCTCAAGGCCGCTGGCCAATCACTGACTAGGGGCCCGGACCCTCCTGGGCGTGTCCAAGCACACTGGCCAATGAGATTGCTGGTGGGGTTCTGGGCGTGGCCTAGGCCTCTGGCCTATCAGAGCCTGGCTGGCGCTCTGTGGGCGGGCCTTCTGAAGGAATCCCGCCAATGGGAGCTCAGAGCTGGCCTTAAAAGGCTGGGCGTGCTTCCAGGCAATGCGAAGCAGGGTTGAGCCCAGGGCCCTGCCTTGCAGAAGCTGTCCAGTGCGCATATGTATAACTCCGTTTGTGCCTGTGCCTCTGTGGATTTGTGTGTGTGTGTGTGTGTGTCTGAGGGAGGGAGAGAGAGAGAGAACAACAGAATCACTGTGGCACAGGTGATTTTGTGCAAAACACTTGGCACATTCTGATTTACAGCTCAATATTGACACCAGGGCAGCTCTCCTTGGCCCTTGGTCACTTTTCTTCTTTTCAGATGTAAAGACACTGAAGAGGGAGAGGTTTTGCCCTGAGGCTTGCACTGGGAACTAGCAGCTGCCCTGTTTGTGTTGCCAGACTAGGAAACCTGTGGTGCCTGTCCATGTGGAGAGTCTCCTGGATGAGTTCCTTCTCGAGCCTTTTTCGCTCGGTCCCGTTGGAGCTGCATATAGCTAATGATTTGGAGATTTTATTCCTTTGGACAATTCTTTTCCTGATGCAAAGTTTCTCTCCAGGTTTTAGCAATCAATTGTGTGAATGTCACATCGAATCCATTGTAGAAAATGACTACATCAGTGTCTCTCTCTCTCTTTCTCTCTCTCTATCTCTCTCTCTCTCTATATATATATATGTATGTAACATGTAGAGGTCTGAAAATATTTTTTAGCTAGAGACCTGCACAGCTCTGGATTAGGGTAGCAATGTGGATACACCTGGCCCTTCTGAGCCACAGTCATGAGAGACATCTCACAGAGCCATATCGTATATCACTCTACAAATCTCTCTCAGCACAAACTACCACTGCCAAATCATCTACTTCCCTCTTGCTCTTTTTGTCCACCGAGTCTTATCCCAAAACTGTAAATCAAAGAAGAAATAGACATAGTGCAGTTCCCTGCACACAGGACAGGCTGAGGCTGGACCAGGGAGATGCAATACGCCAGCCTGCATCTTGGCTGGAGCATCACTATGACTACTTCGAATTTGGAGAGGCGAGGGCAGTTTGGGAGAGTGGGCTGCCGGCCAAGGGTTGCTTCTCAGAGTGGCTAAGACCTAGATGTTCTAAGTGTTACCTTTCCTCACAAACATAAAATAGCAATGCCACTTGTAAGAAGTATGCATGGGCATGGAGGGTTTGTCTTCAGTGCTCTGGCACTGATCAACACAGGGCCAGAATTTCAGTCCTTGTCTGTCTCTGTCATTCTGTCTCTCTGACTGTCTCTACATGCCTTCTTCACTGGGCCCTTACTGGAAGTCAGTGCATGCATCGTGAACTCAGCCTTCCTGGTGTTGAAATTTTCCTTTCTTTGCCCTTTGGATTATTTAGTCTCCTGCACATGGTGTAGTACAGAGGGGAACTGCGGAGACAGCGTTGCTGCTGCAGGTTCCAGGCATATGTCCATCTCCAGCTGCAGCTGTCCAGGCCCTCTGTGCTTGACTGCCATTCTCCAGGGCCCTGAGGCTGACACTCAGCCTCAATGCAGCCCTCCTCACCTTCCTGCACAGCATCCTTGTCCTTATTCCATGAGAGCCCCGGTCAAGGGAAGTGAAACTCGATCCCCCTGGCACACACACTGTGCTTTCCCTCTATTAAGCCAAATGGAAAGGATCTGTGGTACTGATGGCCACACCAGTGCCAGATTTTTCCATGCAAAACGGAAGCTTCCAGTGTTCAGAAAGAAGGTGTTTTGATGGCTGTGAAATGTCTTTTCCAAGTGCCTCATGGTGTTTCAAATCCCTTTGAAACCTGAAGTTCTTTCTTGTATCTAGGGGATATTTTCACCACTGGCCAGAAGGGCCGCCCAACTAGGAGCACAGCTATCCAGGGGTCAGGAGGTCTTCCAGCCTGCTAGCTCCTGGAGGGATTCCTGAGTATGTCCTCAGGGCCCAAGTGTAAAAGGTGTTTCCAATTGCCTTGATTAGCAGCAGCCAGGCCCTCAGGTGAAGGGCGGGGCTGTGATCTTGACTGGAAGCCCCTAATTTGGCCAATGGAGGCATCCATCTTTTTTTGTCTGTCCATAGCAAGGGCCCGGGGAGTTTGTGCTTCCTGCAAGCAGAGCGACATTGTATGGGACACTCATGCAAGCCTACTTCTGGGAATCTCTCTGAGTGTGATATGTGGACACCAGGACACCATGATCAGGGATGTGAGGCCACAGGAGCAATTGCCTTAGCCGGACCCAAAGGGTAGGTGTAAGGGGCCGGGTTCATCCACTATTGTTTGGTTCAACACACTTCCCATCTAAGTGGAAACACAGCCCTTTCTGGGTACTTTCTGGGCTTGTAATCTGCTGCCCTGAGCAGTGGACTGAGAGCCTGGAGGCTGAGTAGGCAGCCAAACGTGACTGGACAGGCTCAAGCCCCTGAATTCTGAGGGGTGCCCCAGCTTCCCCCATTGGCAGTGTTTGGATCATAGTGAGGCATGGCATTGATTCGGAACTCAGGAGAGTGAGACATGAGAGTCCCTTTGCATATGCATTCTTGCTTAGCCACAAACTGGGCTAGCTGGCTTGCCCTGACCAGATAGGTTCTCTGTACATAAGTTGCAGGAGAGGCTTGCTCCCTTGCCACCCATGCTCTGAGACTACTACAGGTGATCTCTGAGCACACACAGACACACACAAACAGACAGACAGATAGACACACTCACACACACACACACATTACTGTCAGGTTGGTAGTAGAGCCTATGGTGAAGGCTGGGGCTGTCTGGGGTCTGTGGGCATGAGAGCTGCTGCCTTACAATCTCTACAAGCCAGGTTTGAACCTGTCATCAATGAACACAGTGTAGGAGGTTTTTGAATTCTGGTCTCTTTCCAACTCATCTCTTTCTCTTCTCGCCTTCTCTATCTCTAACTCTCACATGCTCTCACACACTCTGTCTTCACTCATTAATATTTTACTTAGATTCTTATTTTACGGACAGGCCCAGATAGACAAAGAGAGTTACCAGAGCACTGCTGAGCTCTGGCTTGTTGTGTCGGCGATTTCACCTAGGCTACTGGAGCCTCAGTTTGTAAGTCTTTCTGACACAAGCCATATTCTGTCTCCTCATTTCCATGCCAGTATCACTCAGAGTTTATAATAAAGATATACATACATGTATATATATACATATAGATTTATATATCTGTCATTTTTAGAATGTTCGACCTATGTATTTGACCTTCTTTCAGAATTACCACATTTATAACAGCCTAGTTTTTCTGAAATAATTGGCCATATAGTTGGAGCAGGATTCAATACAATAATAAATAATAGAACCTTCCAGTAGCATTTCTAATCGTGTTTCTATTAGCATCCTTATTGTAATTATCATGGCCCAGATCTTCCCTCCTTTTTCTAGTGTAAGCTTCAATACGTATGTGTTTGTTTTCTTTCTCCGGAAATCTTAATGTCCCTGGACCCTGAAGTGTTAGGGAATTTTTGAAGCAGCCCTCTGTTTCTCAGCAGATGGTTTCTATGTTTCTGCTGTCATCAGGTCTTCTTGTGGTTTTTGTCTTTATTTATTTTTATTGTTTCAAGTCCTCCTAGATCATCCCCATTTATTTGCATATTTATTTACTTAGTCAGGTATCACATGTGGCATCATTTCTTCTGCTTGAGAGATTTTTCTCTTATAACTGAAGGGAACTTTTGATGCACAATACATTTCCTGGGGCAAATACTACACACATATGGTGAAAGCTTGGGTTGTCTGGGGTCTGTGGGCATTAGAGCTGCTGCGTGACAATCTCTACAACCCAGGTTTGAACCTGTCATGAATGAACACAGCCTAGGGGGTTTTTGACTTCTGTTCTATTTCCAACTCTTCTATTTCTCTTCTCGCCATCTCTGTCTCTGACTCTCACAGGCTCTCTCTCACTCTGTCTGAACTCAGGAATATTTTACTTATATCCTTATTTTATTGACAGGCCCAGATATACAAAGAGAGTGGCCAGAGCACTGCTGAGCTCTGGCTGGTTTTGTTTGTGATTTCACCTAGGCTACTGGAGCCTCTGATTGGTAAGTCTCTCTGACTTAAGCCATATTCTGTCTCCTCATATCCATGGCAGTATCTCTCAGACTTTATAATAAAGATATACATCCATATACATATATAAATATACATATATATCTCTGTCATTTTTAGAATTGTCAACCTATGTAATTGATCTTAATCAGAATTCACACATTTACAACAGGTTCCTTTTTCCCTACTAATTGGCCACATAGTTGGAGCAGGATTCAATACAATTATAAATAATAGAACCTTCCAGTAGCATTTCTAATAGCATTTCTATCAGCATCCTTATTTTAATTATCATAGTACAGAACTTGCCTCCTTTCTCTAGTGTAAGCTTCAATACATATGAGTTTCTTTTCATTCTCCCGAAATCTTAATTTCCCTGGACTCTGAAGGGTCTCGGAACTTTTGAAGCAGCCCTTGATTCTCAGCAGATGGTTTCTATGTTTCTGCTGTCATCAGGTCTTCTTGTGCTTTTTGTTTTTATTTTTCATTTGTTTCAAATCCTCCTAGATAACCCCCATTTATTTGCATATTTATTTATTTATTTATTTATTTGGTTCTATATTACATGAGGGGTCCATTCTTCTGCTTGATAGATTTTTCTCTTATAATTGAAGGGAAGTTTACACTCACAATACATATCCTGTCGTAAATACTACACACATATGGTGAAGGCTGGGGTTGTCTGGGGTCTGTGGACAGGAGACTGCTGCCATACAATCTCGACAACCCAGGTTTGAACCTGTCATGTATGAACACAGAGTGGGAGCTTTTGGACTTCTGGTCTCTTTCCAACTCTTCTATTTCTCTTCTTGCCTTCTCTGTCTCTGACTCTCTCAGGCTCTCACTCACTCTGTCTGCACTCATTAATATTTTACTTATATATTATTTGACTGACAGGCCCAGATATGCAAAGCGAGTCACCAGGGCCCAGCTGAGCTCTGGATTGTTTTGTTGGCGATTTCACCTAGGTTTCTGGAGCCTCAGCTTTGTAAGTCTCTCTGGCACAAGCCATACTCTGTCTCCTCATAGCCATGCCAGTATCCCTCATAGTTGATAATAAAGATACACATACATATATGTACATATACATACATATATATATATATATATATATATCAGACATTTTTAGAATTGTTGACCTTTTTATTTGATCTGAATGCAGAATTACCGCATTTATAATAGCCTCCTTATTCATAAATAATTGGTCACATAGTTGGAGCAGGATTCACTACAATTATAAATTATAAACTTTCCAGGAGCATTTCCAATAGCCTTTCTATCAGTATCCTTATTGTAATTATCATAGCTCAGAACTTGCCTCCATTTTCTAGTGTAAGCTTCAAATCGTATGCGTTTCTTTTCATTCTCGGAATTCGTAATTTGCCTGGACCCTGTGTGTCAGGGAATTTTTGAAGCAGCCCTCTATTTCTCAGCAGACGTTTTCTATATTTCTGCTGTCATCAGGTCTTCCTGTGGTGTTTGTTTTTATTTTTTATTTTTTTCAAATCCTCTTAGATCATTCCCATTTATTTGCATATTTATTTATTTATTTATTTCGTCCGATATCACATGAGGGGTCATTTCTTCTGCCTGATAGATTTTCTCTTATAATTGAAGGGAACTTTTGACACACAATACATTTCCTTTTGCAGATACTACACACTACTACAACTGCTACTGCACTGTTTTTGACAGTGACATCCAATGCACAATGGATTAGTATTGCATGGCTCTAGAGAATGTTCGCTATTTAACCTACAATGTTTTTAACCTCACAAATATTTATTCTGTTCTTTCTTGGGGGATGAATGGTTTACAGTCAACAGTTCCATGTAATAGTGGGCACGGGGGGTAATTTTTCCCACTACCCCTGTATTTCTGTACATCCTTTGTAACTTTCTTATTGAGGAGAAGCAAACAGTCATAAATTGAGAGAGCAGGGCCCAAGCAGGAAGAGAGACAGAGAGACATCTGCAGCTCTGATTTGTCACTAGCCCAGCTTTTCCCTAGCTGGGTAAGTGTGACCAGGGGCTCAAAACAGGGTCCTGGGATTCCACATAGTTCCCTGGCAGCTCCACCAGCTGTCCCTCCAACCCATGCTCCCTTCGTTGTCCATGTAACTATGGATCTGCTCTAGGCATTTCTCACCTTCATATGCCAGAAACTTAACACTTCTCCCTTCCACCCATGAAACTTTGACCTTTTGCTAGGGTGCAAAACAGCAACTCCAATCCAAGTTATTTTCGGGACAAGTGTGTACGTCTCTGTGGGAAAGTGTGTGTGTGTGTGTGTGTGTGTGTGTGTGTGTGTGTGTAAGTGTGCATAAGTGTGTTTCAGTTAAGATTACCGCTGTTGTTTCTTTATTCCTGACACAGGGACTTAGGAACTGGGTTGTGTTATGACAAAGGAAGTTTGCACTGCACAAGTGGTTTTTCAAGTATGAATTGGCACATTGGATTGTGGACTCTGTTGTGCATTCTCCCAGGTGGTCCTCAGATGGGTTCTTTCCTTTGCTATTCCCATGCTGTGTGTAATTTTCTGGGTAGACTCAAAGAGGAGTGGCATGGGGAGCTCAGCTGCATTCTGCTGTATGTCCACAAGGTGGCGGCAAAGACCATAGTTGAGTGTAGTGATTCTGTGGAATGAGGAGAACTCTAGGAATTGTGGCCCGTGGACAGCAGGGTTGAAATTGACGTAGAGTGCCCTAGACATCTGTTCTTTCCTGTGGGGTGGGGGGATCCCCCATTTGGCTTTGCAAGTGGAAGGGGTTTCTCTCTTTGCCTGGGATGACTCTACTGGGAGCTTGTGAATCCCTGTGCTCAGCTGCATTCTGCTGGGTGTCCACAAGAGGGCAGCACCAGGGCGGGACTAAGGCTCCATGGGGCAAGTGCCCTGAGGCACTGGGCTAGGAGAGTGGCCACAGTGTTTCTGGGTGTGCCCCAAGAGCATGGCCAGCCTAGCGCAGGCAGGCAGTGTCCTAAGGACGGGCCCAGACAGGAGCTGTGGGGGTCGTGTTTGCAGAAACAGGGCCTTCAGAGGATGGCAGAAAGTCCCCGGGGGCGGGCCTCAGAGCCCGTGCCCAATGAGCCTGAGGGGAGGGCCCAGTGGGTATTCATAGAGACAGCTGGCCAATCAGAGAGGAGGAACGTCACCCTCAGGGGCGTGAAGCAAGAGCTGGCCAATGAGAACAGAGGAGGAGTTGCGTGGGCGGGCCTCAGAGAGCAGCCCACCAATGAGAGCCTGGGTGCTGGCTCTGGGTGGGCGTACCCCTGGAGGTCAGCCAATCAGGATCCAGCGGAAGTGCCTGAGGGGCGGGCCTTCGGGAGGCTGTCCAATGAGCGCCTGGGGCGGGCCTCGTGGGCGGAGCCCAGGAGGCTGGCCAATCATGGGGCAAGGGCGGTGACCTTCCTGGGCGTGCCTTAGGAACTGGCCTATCAGAGGGCGCCCCTCAGACAGCAGCCCGCCAATGGGAGCCAAGAGAAGGCTGGCTGGGGGCGTGTCCCTGGGACACCAGGCCAATCAGAGTCGAGCGGAAGTGGCTGGTGGGCGGGCCTTCCGGAGGCTGCCCAATCAGCGTGCTGCAGGGCCGTGTGGGCGGTGCTCAAGGCCGCTGGCCAATCACTGACTAGGGGCCCGGACCCTCCTGGGCGTGTCCAAGCACACTGGCCAATGAGATTGCTGGTGGGGTTCTGGGCGTGGCCTAGGCCTCTGGCCTATCAGAGCCTGGCTGGCGCTCTGTGGGCGGGCCTTCTGAAGGAATCCCGCCAATGGGAGCTCAGAGCTGGCCTTAAAAGGCTGGGCGTGCTTCCAGGCAATGCGAAGCAGGGTTGAGCCCAGGGCCCTGCCTTGCAGAAGCTGTCCAGTGCGCATATGTATAACTCCGTTTGTGCCTGTGCCTCTGTGGATTTGTGTGTGTGTGTGTGTGTGTCTGAGGGAGGGAGAGAGAGAGAGAACAACAGAATCACTGTGGCACAGGTGATTTTGTGCAAAACACTTGGCACATTCTGATTTACAGCTCAATATTGACACCAGGGCAGCTCTCCTTGGCCCTTGGTCACTTTTCTTCTTTTCAGATGTAAAGACACTGAAGAGGGAGAGGTTTTGCCCTGAGGCTTGCACTGGGAACTAGCAGCTGCCCTGTTTGTGTTGCCAGACTAGGAAACCTGTGGTGCCTGTCCATGTGGAGAGTCTCCTGGATGAGTTCCTTCTCGAGCCTTTTTCGCTCGGTCCCGTTGGAGCTGCATATAGCTAATGATTTGGAGATTTTATTCCTTTGGACAATTCTTTTCCTGATGCAAAGTTTCTCTCCAGGTTTTAGCAATCAATTGTGTGAATGTCACATCGAATCCATTGTAGAAAATGACTACATCAGTGTCTCTCTCTCTCTTTCTCTCTCTCTCTATCTCTCTCTCTCTATATATATATATATGTATGTAACATGTAGAGGTCTGAAAATATTTTTTAGCTAGAGACCTGCACAGCTCTGGATTAGGGTAGCAATGTGGATACACCTGGCCCTTCTGAGCCACAGTCATGAGAGACATCTCACAGAGCCATATCGTATATCACTCTACAAATCTCTCTCAGCACAAACTACCACTGCCAAATCATCTACTTCCCTCTTGCTCTTTTTGTCCACCGAGTCTTATCCCAAAACTGTAAATCAAAGAAGAAATAGACATAGTGCAGTTCCCTGCACACAGGACAGGCTGAGGCTGGACCAGGGAGATGCAATACGCCAGCCTGCATCTTGGCTGGAGCATCACTATGACTACTTCGAATTTGGAGAGGCGAGGGCAGTTTGGGAGAGTGGGCTGCCGGCCAAGGGTTGCTTCTCAGAGTGGCTAAGACCTAGATGTTCTAAGTGTTACCTTTCCTCACAAACATAAAATAGCAATGCCACTTGTAAGAAGTATGCATGGGCATGGAGGGTTTGTCTTCAGTGCTCTGGCACTGATCAACACAGGGCCAGAATTTCAGTCCTTGTCTGTCTCTGTCATTCTGTCTCTCTGACTGTCTCTACATGCCTTCTTCACTGGGCCCTTACTGGAAGTCAGTGCATGCATCGTGAACTCAGCCTTCCTGGTGTTGAAATTTTCCTTTCTTTGCCCTTTGGATTATTTAGTCTCCTGCACATGGTGTAGTACAGAGGGGAACTGCGGAGACAGCGTTGCTGCTGCAGGTTCCAGGCATATGTCCATCTCCAGCTGCAGCTGTCCAGGCCCTCTGTGCTTGACTGCCATTCTCCAGGGCCCTGAGGCTGACACTCAGCCTCAATGCAGCCCTCCTCACCTTCCTGCACAGCATCCTTGTCCTTATTCCATGAGAGCCCCGGTCAAGGGAAGTGAAACTCGATCCCCCTGGCACACACACTGTGCTTTCCCTCTATTAAGCCAAATGGAAAGGATCTGTGGTACTGATGGCCACACCAGTGCCAGATTTTTCCATGCAAAACGGAAGCTTCCAGTGTTCAGAAAGAAGGTGTTTTGATGGCTGTGAAATGTCTTTTCCAAGTGCCTCATGGTGTTTCAAATCCCTTTGAAACCTGAAGTTCTTTCTTGTATCTAGGGGATATTTTCACCACTGGCCAGAAGGGCCGCCCAACTAGGAGCACAGCTATCCAGGGGTCAGGAGGTCTTCCAGCCTGCTAGCTCCTGGAGGGATTCCTGAGTATGTCCTCAGGGCCCAAGTGTAAAAGGTGTTTCCAATTGCCTTGATTAGCAGCAGCCAGGCCCTCAGGTGAAGGGCGGGGCTGTGATCTTGACTGGAAGCCCCTAATTTGGCCAATGGAGGCATCCATCTTTTTTTGTCTGTCCATAGCAAGGGCCCGGGGAGTTTGTGCTTCCTGCAAGCAGAGCGACATTGTATGGGACACTCATGCAAGCCTACTTCTGGGAATCTCTCTGAGTGTGATATGTGGACACCAGGACACCATGATCAGGGATGTGAGGCCACAGGAGCAATTGCCTTAGCCGGACCCAAAGGGTAGGTGTAAGGGGCCGGGTTCATCCACTATTGTTTGGTTCAACACACTTCCCATCTAAGTGGAAACACAGCCCTTTCTGGGTACTTTCTGGGCTTGTAATCTGCTGCCCTGAGCAGTGGACTGAGAGCCTGGAGGCTGAGTAGGCAGCCAAACGTGACTGGACAGGCTCAAGCCCCTGAATTCTGAGGGGTGCCCCAGCTTCCCCCATTGGCAGTGTTTGGATCATAGTGAGGCATGGCATTGATTCGGAACTCAGGAGAGTGAGACATGAGAGTCCCTTTGCATATGCATTCTTGCTTAGCCACAAACTGGGCTAGCTGGCTTGCCCTGACCAGATAGGTTCTCTGTACATAAGTTGCAGGAGAGGCTTGCTCCCTTGCCACCCATGCTCTGAGACTACTACAGGTGATCTCTGAGCACACACAGACACACACAAACAGACAGACAGATAGACACACTCACACACACACACACACATTACTGTCAGGTTGGTAGTAGAGCCTATGGTGAAGGCTGGGGCTGTCTGGGGTCTGTGGGCATGAGAGCTGCTGCCTTACAATCTCTACAAGCCAGGTTTGAACCTGTCATCAATGAACACAGTGTAGGAGGTTTTTGAATTCTGGTCTCTTTCCAACTCATCTCTTTCTCTTCTCGCCTTCTCTATCTCTAACTCTCACATGCTCTCACACACTCTGTCTTCACTCATTAATATTTTACTTAGATTCTTATTTTACGGACAGGCCCAGATAGACAAAGAGAGTTACCAGAGCACTGCTGAGCTCTGGCTTGTTGTGTCGGCGATTTCACCTAGGCTACTGGAGCCTCAGTTTGTAAGTCTTTCTGACACAAGCCATATTCTGTCTCCTCATTTCCATGCCAGTATCACTCAGAGTTTATAATAAAGATATACATACATGTATATATATACATATAGATTTATATATCTGTCATTTTTAGAATGTTCGACCTATGTATTTGACCTTCTTTCAGAATTACCACATTTATAACAGCCTAGTTTTTCTGAAATAATTGGCCATATAGTTGGAGCAGGATTCAATACAATAATAAATAATAGAACCTTCCAGTAGCATTTCTAATCGTGTTTCTATTAGCATCCTTATTGTAATTATCATGGCCCAGATCTTCCCTCCTTTTTCTAGTGTAAGCTTCAATACGTATGTGTTTGTTTTCTTTCTCCGGAAATCTTAATGTCCCTGGACCCTGAAGTGTTAGGGAATTTTTGAAGCAGCCCTCTGTTTCTCAGCAGATGGTTTCTATGTTTCTGCTGTCATCAGGTCTTCTTGTGGTTTTTGTCTTTATTTATTTTTATTGTTTCAAGTCCTCCTAGATCATCCCCATTTATTTGCATATTTATTTATTTAGTCAGGTATCACATGTGGCATCATTTCTTCTGCTTGAGAGATTTTTCTCTTATAACTGAAGGGAACTTTTGATGCACAATACATTTCCTGGGGCAAATACTACACACATATGGTGAAAGCTTGGGTTGTCTGGGGTCTGTGGGCATTAGAGCTGCTGCGTGACAATCTCTACAACCCAGGTTTGAACCTGTCATGAATGAACACAGCCTAGGGGGTTTTTGACTTCTGTTCTATTTCCAACTCTTCTATTTCTCTTCTCGCCATCTCTGTCTCTGACTCTCACAGGCTCTCTCTCACTCTGTCTGAACTCAGGAATATTTTACTTATATCCTTATTTTATTGACAGGCCCAGATATACAAAGAGAGTGGCCAGAGCACTGCTGAGCTCTGGCTGGTTTTGTTTGTGATTTCACCTAGGCTACTGGAGCCTCTGATTGGTAAGTCTCTCTGACTTAAGCCATATTCTGTCTCCTCATATCCATGGCAGTATCTCTCAGACTTTATAATAAAGATATACATCCATATACATATATAAATATACATATATATCTCTGTCATTTTTAGAATTGTCAACCTATGTAATTGATCTTAATCAGAATTCACACATTTACAACAGGTTCCTTTTTCCCTACTAATTGGCCACATAGTTGGAGCAGGATTCAATACAATTATAAATAATAGAACCTTCCAGTAGCATTTCTAATAGCATTTCTATCAGCATCCTTATTTTAATTATCATAGTACAGAACTTGCCTCCTTTCTCTAGTGTAAGCTTCAATACATATGAGTTTCTTTTCATTCTCCCGAAATCTTAATTTCCCTGGACTCTGAAGGGTCTCGGAACTTTTGAAGCAGCCCTTGATTCTCAGCAGATGGTTTCTATGTTTCTGCTGTCATCAGGTCTTCTTGTGCTTTTTGTTTTTATTTTTCATTTGTTTCAAATCCTCCTAGATAACCCCCATTTATTTGCATATTTATTTATTTATTTATTTATTTGGTTCTATATTACATGAGGGGTCCATTCTTCTGCTTGATAGATTTTTCTCTTATAATTGAAGGGAAGTTTACACTCACAATACATATCCTGTCGTAAATACTACACACATATGGTGAAGGCTGGGGTTGTCTGGGGTCTGTGGACAGGAGACTGCTGCCATACAATCTCGACAACCCAGGTTTGAACCTGTCATGTATGAACACAGAGTGGGAGCTTTTGGACTTCTGGTCTCTTTCCAACTCTTCTATTTCTCTTCTTGCCTTCTCTGTCTCTGACTCTCTCAGGCTCTCACTCACTCTGTCTGCACTCATTAATATTTTACTTATATATTATTTGACTGACAGGCCCAGATATGCAAAGCGAGTCACCAGGGCCCAGCTGAGCTCTGGATTGTTTTGTTGGCGATTTCACCTAGGTTTCTGGAGCCTCAGCTTTGTAAGTCTCTCTGGCACAAGCCATACTCTGTCTCCTCATAGCCATGCCAGTATCCCTCATAGTTGATAATAAAGATACACATACATATATGTACATATACATACATATATATATATATATATATATCAGACATTTTTAGAATTGTTGACCTTTTTATTTGATCTGAATGCAGAATTACCGCATTTATAATAGCCTCCTTATTCATAAATAATTGGTCACATAGTTGGAGCAGGATTCACTACAATTATAAATTATAAACTTTCCAGGAGCATTTCCAATAGCCTTTCTATCAGTATCCTTATTGTAATTATCATAGCTCAGAACTTGCCTCCATTTTCTAGTGTAAGCTTCAAATCGTATGCGTTTCTTTTCATTCTCGGAATTCGTAATTTGCCTGGACCCTGTGTGTCAGGGAATTTTTGAAGCAGCCCTCTATTTCTCAGCAGACGTTTTCTATATTTCTGCTGTCATCAGGTCTTCCTGTGGTGTTTGTTTTTATTTTTTATTTTTTTCAAATCCTCTTAGATCATTCCCATTTATTTGCATATTTATTTATTTATTTATTTCGTCCGATATCACATGAGGGGTCATTTCTTCTGCCTGATAGATTTTCTCTTATAATTGAAGGGAACTTTTGACACACAATACATTTCCTTTTGCAGATACTACACACTACTACAACTGCTACTGCACTGTTTTTGACAGTGACATCCAATGCACAATGGATTAGTATTGCATGGCTCTAGAGAATGTTCGCTATTTAACCTACAATGTTTTTAACCTCACAAATATTTATTCTGTTCTTTCTTGGGGGATGAATGGTTTACAGTCAACAGTTCCATGTAATAGTGGGCACGGGGGGTAATTTTTCCCACTACCCCTGTATTTCTGTACATCCTTTGTAACTTTCTTATTGAGGAGAAGCAAACAGTCATAAATTGAGAGAGCAGGGCCCAAGCAGGAAGAGAGACAGAGAGACATCTGCAGCTCTGATTTGTCACTAGCCCAGCTTTTCCCTAGCTGGGTAAGTGTGACCAGGGGCTCAAAACAGGGTCCTCGGATTCCACATAGTTCCCTGGCAGCTCCACCAGCTGTCCCTCCAACCCATGCTCCCTTCGTTGTCCATGTAACTATGGATCTGCTCTAGGCATTTCTCACCTTCATATGCCAGAAACTTAACACTTCTCCCTTCCACCCATGAAACTTTGACCTTTTGCTAGGGTGCAAAACAGCAACTCCAATCCAAGTTATTTTCGGGACAAGTGTGTACGTCTCTGTGGGAAAGTGTGTGTGTGTGTGTGTGTGTGTGTGTGTGTGTGTGTGTGTAAGTGTGCATAAGTGTGTTTCAGTTAAGATTACCGCTGTTGTTTCTTTATTCCTGACACAGGGACTTAGGAACTGGGTTGTGTTATGACAAAGGAAGTTTGCACTGCACAAGTGGTTTTTCAAGTATGAATTGGCACATTGGATTGTGGACTCTGTTGTGCATTCTCCCAGGTGGTCCTCAGATGGGTTCTTTCCTTTGCTATTCCCATGCTGTGTGTAATTTTCTGGGTAGACTCAAAGAGGAGTGGCATGGGGAGCTCAGCTGCATTCTGCTGTATGTCCACAAGGTGGCGGCAAAGACCATAGTTGAGTGTAGTGATTCTGTGGAATGAGGAGAACTCTAGGAATTGTGGCCCGTGGACAGCAGGGTTGAAATTGACGTAGAGTGCCCTAGACATCTGTTCTTTCCTGTGGGGTGGGGGGATCCCCCATTTGGCTTTGCAAGTGGAAGGGGTTTCTCTCTTTGCCTGGGATGACTCTACTGGGAGCTTGTGAATCCCTGTGCTCAGCTGCATTCTGCTGGGTGTCCACAAGAGGGCAGCACCAGGGCGGGACTAAGGCTCCATGGGGCAAGTGCCCTGAGGCACTGGGCTAGGAGAGTGGCGACAGTGTTTCTGGGTGTGCCCCAAGAGCATGGCCAGCCTAGCGCAGGCAGGCAGTGTCCTAAGGACGGGCCCAGACAGGAGCTGTGGGGGTCGTGTTTGCAGAAACAGGGCCTTCAGAGGATGGCAGAAAGTCCCCGGGGGCGGGCCTCAGAGCCCGTGCCCAATGAGCCTGAGGGGAGGGCCCAGTGGGTATTCATAGAGACAGCTGGCCAATCAGAGAGGAGGAACGTCACCCTCAGGGGCGTGAAGCAAGAGCTGGCCAATGAGAACAGAGGAGGAGTTGCGTGGGCGGGCCTCAGAGAGCAGCCCACCAATGAGAGCCTGGGTGCTGGCTCTGGGTGGGCGTACCCCTGGAGGTCAGCCAATCAGGATCCAGCGGAAGTGCCTGAGGGGCGGGCCCTCGGGAGGCTGTCCAATGAGCGCCTGGGGCGGGCCTCGTGGGCGGAGCCCAGGAGGCTGGCCAATCATGGGGCAAGGGCGGTGACCTTCCTGGGCGTGCCTTAGGAACTGGCCTATCAGAGGGCGCCCCTCAGACAGCAGCCCGCCAATGGGAGCCAAGAGAAGGCTGGCTGGGGGCGTGTCCCTGGGACACCAGGCCAATCAGAGTCGAGCGGAAGTGGCTGGTGGGCGGGCCTTCCGGAGGCTGCCCAATCAGCGTGCTGCAGGGCCGTGTGGGCGGTGCTCAAGGCCGCTGGCCAATCACTGACTAGGGGCCCGGACCCTCCTGGGCGTGTCCAAGCACACTGGCCAATGAGATTGCTGGTGGGGTTCTGGGCGTGGCCTAGGCCTCTGGCCTATCAGAGCCTGGCTGGCGCTCTGTGGGCGGGCCTTCTGAAGGAATCCCGCCAATGGGAGCTCAGAGCTGGCCTTAAAAGGCTGGGCGTGCTTCCAGGCAATGCGAAGCAGGGTTGAGCCCAGGGCCCTGCCTTGCAGAAGCTGTCCAGTGCGCATATGTATAACTCCGTTTGTGCCTGTGCCTCTGTGGATTTGTGTGTGTGTGTGTGTGTGTCTGAGGGAGGGAGAGAGAGAGAACAACAGAATCACTGTGGCACAGGTGATTTTGTGCAAAACACTTGGCACATTCTGATTTACAGCTCAATATTGACACCAGGGCAGCTCTCCTTGGCCCTTGGTCACTTTTCTTCTTTTCAGATGTAAAGACACTGAAGAGGGAGAGGTTTTGCCCTGAGGCTTGCACTGGGAACTAGCAGCTGCCCTGTTTGTGTTGCCAGACTAGGAAACCTGTGGTGCCTGTCCATGTGGAGAGTCTCCTGGATGAGTTCCTTCTCGAGCCTTTTTCGCTCGGTCCCGTTGGAGCTGCATATAGCTAATGATTTGGAGATTTTATTCCTTTGGACAATTCTTTTCCTGATGCAAAGTTTCTCTCCAGGTTTTAGCAATCAATTGTGTGAATGTCACATCGAATCCATTGTAGAAAATGACTACATCAGTGTCTCTCTCTCTCTTTCTCTCTCTCTCTATCTCTCTCTCTCTATATATATATATATGTATGTAACATGTAGAGGTCTGAAAATATTTTTTAGCTAGAGACCTGCACAGCTCTGGATTAGGGTAGCAATGTGGATACACCTGGCCCTTCTGAGCCACAGTCATGAGAGACATCTCACAGAGCCATATCGTATATCACTCTACAAATCTCTCTCAGCACAAACTACCACTGCCAAATCATCTACTTCCCTCTTGCTCTTTTTGTCCACCGAGTCTTATCCCAAAACTGTAAATCAAAGAAGAAATAGACATAGTGCAGTTCCCTGCACACAGGACAGGCTGAGGCTGGACCAGGGAGATGCAATACGCCAGCCTGCATCTTGGCTGGAGCATCACTATGACTACTTCGAATTTGGAGAGGCGAGGGCAGTTTGGGAGAGTGGGCTGCCGGCCAAGGGTTGCTTCTCAGAGTGGCTAAGACCTAGATGTTCTAAGTGTTACCTTTCCTCACAAACATAAAATAGCAATGCCACTTGTAAGAAGTATGCATGGGCATGGAGGGTTTGTCTTCAGTGCTCTGGCACTGATCAACACAGGGCCAGAATTTCAGTCCTTGTCTGTCTCTGTCATTCTGTCTCTCTGACTGTCTCTACATGCCTTCTTCACTGGGCCCTTACTGGAAGTCAGTGCATGCATCGTGAACTCAGCCTTCCTGGTGTTGAAATTTTCCTTTCTTTGCCCTTTGGATTATTTAGTCTCCTGCACATGGTGTAGTACAGAGGGGAACTGCGGAGACAGCGTTGCTGCTGCAGGTTCCAGGCATATGTCCATCTCCAGCTGCAGCTGTCCAGGCCCTCTGTGCTTGACTGCCATTCTCCAGGGCCCTGAGGCTGACACTCAGCCTCAATGCAGCCCTCCTCACCTTCCTGCACAGCATCCTTGTCCTTATTCCATGAGAGCCCCGGTCAAGGGAAGTGAAACTCGATCCCCCTGGCACACACACTGTGCTTTCCCTCTATTAAGCCAAATGGAAAGGATCTGTGGTACTGATGGCCACACCAGTGCCAGATTTTTCCATGCAAAACGGAAGCTTCCAGTGTTCAGAAAGAAGGTGTTTTGATGGCTGTGAAATGTCTTTTCCAAGTGCCTCATGGTGTTTCAAATCCCTTTGAAACCTGAAGTTCTTTCTTGTATCTAGGGGATATTTTCACCACTGGCCAGAAGGGCCGCCCAACTAGGAGCACAGCTATCCAGGGGTCAGGAGGTCTTCCAGCCTGCTAGCTCCTGGAGGGATTCCTGAGTATGTCCTCAGGGCCCAAGTGTAAAAGGTGTTTCCAATTGCCTTGATTAGCAGCAGCCAGGCCCTCAGGTGAAGGGCGGGGCTGTGATCTTGACTGGAAGCCCCTAATTTGGCCAATGGAGGCATCCATCTTTTTTTGTCTGTCCATAGCAAGGGCCCGGGGAGTTTGTGCTTCCTGCAAGCAGAGCGACATTGTATGGGACACTCATGCAAGCCTACTTCTGGGAATCTCTCTGAGTGTGATATGTGGACACCAGGACACCATGATCAGGGATGTGAGGCCACAGGAGCAATTGCCTTAGCCGGACCCAAAGGGTAGGTGTAAGGGGCCGGGTTCATCCACTATTGTTTGGTTCAACACACTTCCCATCTAAGTGGAAACACAGCCCTTTCTGGGTACTTTCTGGGCTTGTAATCTGCTGCCCTGAGCAGTGGACTGAGAGCCTGGAGGCTGAGTAGGCAGCCAAACGTGACTGGACAGGCTCAAGCCCCTGAATTCTGAGGGGTGCCCCAGCTTCCCCCATTGGCAGTGTTTGGATCATAGTGAGGCATGGCATTGATTCGGAACTCAGGAGAGTGAGACATGAGAGTCCCTTTGCATATGCATTCTTGCTTAGCCACAAACTGGGCTAGCTGGCTTGCCCTGACCAGATAGGTTCTCTGTACATAAGTTGCAGGAGAGGCTTGCTCCCTTGCCACCCATGCTCTGAGACTACTACAGGTGATCTCTGAGCACACACAGACACACACAAACAGACAGACAGATAGACACACTCACACACACACACACACATTACTGTCAGGTTGGTAGTAGAGCCTATGGTGAAGGCTGGGGCTGTCTGGGGTCTGTGGGCATGAGAGCTGCTGCCTTACAATCTCTACAAGCCAGGTTTGAACCTGTCATCAATGAACACAGTGTAGGAGGTTTTTGAATTCTGGTCTCTTTCCAACTCATCTCTTTCTCTTCTCGCCTTCTCTATCTCTAACTCTCACATGCTCTCACACACTCTGTCTTCACTCATTAATATTTTACTTAGATTCTTATTTTACGGACAGGCCCAGATAGACAAAGAGAGTTACCAGAGCACTGCTGAGCTCTGGCTTGTTGTGTCGGCGATTTCACCTAGGCTACTGGAGCCTCAGTTTGTAAGTCTTTCTGACACAAGCCATATTCTGTCTCCTCATTTCCATGCCAGTATCACTCAGAGTTTATAATAAAGATATACATACATGTATATATATACATATAGATTTATATATCTGTCATTTTTAGAATGTTCGACCTATGTATTTGACCTTCTTTCAGAATTACCACATTTATAACAGCCTAGTTTTTCTGAAATAATTGGCCATATAGTTGGAGCAGGATTCAATACAATAATAAATAATAGAACCTTCCAGTAGCATTTCTAATCGTGTTTCTATTAGCATCCTTATTGTAATTATCATGGCCCAGATCTTCCCTCCTTTTTCTAGTGTAAGCTTCAATACGTATGTGTTTGTTTTCTTTCTCCGGAAATCTTAATGTCCCTGGACCCTGAAGTGTTAGGGAATTTTTGAAGCAGCCCTCTGTTTCTCAGCAGATGGTTTCTATGTTTCTGCTGTCATCAGGTCTTCTTGTGGTTTTTGTCTTTATTTATTTTTATTGTTTCAAGTCCTCCTAGATCATCCCCATTTATTTGCATATTTATTTATTTAGTCAGGTATCACATGTGGCATCATTTCTTCTGCTTGAGAGATTTTTCTCTTATAACTGAAGGGAACTTTTGATGCACAATACATTTCCTGGGGCAAATACTACACACATATGGTGAAAGCTTGGGTTGTCTGGGGTCTGTGGGCATTAGAGCTGCTGCGTGACAATCTCTACAACCCAGGTTTGAACCTGTCATGAATGAACACAGCCTAGGGGGTTTTTGACTTCTGTTCTATTTCCAACTCTTCTATTTCTCTTCTCGCCATCTCTGTCTCTGACTCTCACAGGCTCTCTCTCACTCTGTCTGAACTCAGGAATATTTTACTTATATCCTTATTTTATTGACAGGCCCAGATATACAAAGAGAGTGGCCAGAGCACTGCTGAGCTCTGGCTGGTTTTGTTTGTGATTTCACCTAGGCTACTGGAGCCTCTGATTGGTAAGTCTCTCTGACTTAAGCCATATTCTGTCTCCTCATATCCATGGCAGTATCTCTCAGACTTTATAATAAAGATATACATCCATATACATATATAAATATACATATATATCTCTGTCATTTTTAGAATTGTCAACCTATGTAATTGATCTTAATCAGAATTCACACATTTACAACAGGTTCCTTTTTCCCTACTAATTGGCCACATAGTTGGAGCAGGATTCAATACAATTATAAATAATAGAACCTTCCAGTAGCATTTCTAATAGCATTTCTATCAGCATCCTTATTTTAATTATCATAGTACAGAACTTGCCTCCTTTCTCTAGTGTAAGCTTCAATACATATGAGTTTCTTTTCATTCTCCCGAAATCTTAATTTCCCTGGACTCTGAAGGGTCTCGGAACTTTTGAAGCAGCCCTTGATTCTCAGCAGATGGTTTCTATGTTTCTGCTGTCATCAGGTCTTCTTGTGCTTTTTGTTTTTATTTTTCATTTGTTTCAAATCCTCCTAGATAACCCCCATTTATTTGCATATTTATTTATTTATTTATTTATTTGGTTCTATATTACATGAGGGGTCCATTCTTCTGCTTGATAGATTTTTCTCTTATAATTGAAGGGAAGTTTACACTCACAATACATATCCTGTCGTAAATACTACACACATATGGTGAAGGCTGGGGTTGTCTGGGGTCTGTGGACAGGAGACTGCTGCCATACAATCTCGACAACCCAGGTTTGAACCTGTCATGTATGAACACAGAGTGGGAGCTTTTGGACTTCTGGTCTCTTTCCAACTCTTCTATTTCTCTTCTTGCCTTCTCTGTCTCTGACTCTCTCAGGCTCTCACTCACTCTGTCTGCACTCATTAATATTTTACTTATATATTATTTGACTGACAGGCCCAGATATGCAAAGCGAGTCACCAGGGCCCAGCTGAGCTCTGGATTGTTTTGTTGGCGATTTCACCTAGGTTTCTGGAGCCTCAGCTTTGTAAGTCTCTCTGGCACAAGCCATACTCTGTCTCCTCATAGCCATGCCAGTATCCCTCATAGTTGATAATAAAGATACACATACATATATGTACATATACATACATATATATATATATATATATCAGACATTTTTAGAATTGTTGACCTTTTTATTTGATCTGAATGCAGAATTACCGCATTTATAATAGCCTCCTTATTCATAAATAATTGGTCACATAGTTGGAGCAGGATTCACTACAATTATAAATTATAAACTTTCCAGGAGCATTTCCAATAGCCTTTCTATCAGTATCCTTATTGTAATTATCATAGCTCAGAACTTGCCTCCATTTTCTAGTGTAAGCTTCAAATCGTATGCGTTTCTTTTCATTCTCGGAATTCGTAATTTGCCTGGACCCTGTGTGTCAGGGAATTTTTGAAGCAGCCCTCTATTTCTCAGCAGACGTTTTCTATATTTCTGCTGTCATCAGGTCTTCCTGTGGTGTTTGTTTTTATTTTTTATTTTTTTCAAATCCTCTTAGATCATTCCCATTTATTTGCATATTTATTTATTTATTTATTTCGTCCGATATCACATGAGGGGTCATTTCTTCTGCCTGATAGATTTTCTCTTATAATTGAAGGGAACTTTTGACACACAATACATTTCCTTTTGCAGATACTACACACTACTACAACTGCTACTGCACTGTTTTTGACAGTGACATCCAATGCACAATGGATTAGTATTGCATGGCTCTAGAGAATGTTCGCTATTTAACCTACAATGTTTTTAACCTCACAAATATTTATTCTGTTCTTTCTTGGGGGATGAATGGTTTACAGTCAACAGTTCCATGTAATAGTGGGCACGGGGGGTAATTTTTCCCACTACCCCTGTATTTCTGTACATCCTTTGTAACTTTCTTATTGAGGAGAAGCAAACAGTCATAAATTGAGAGAGCAGGGCCCAAGCAGGAAGAGAGACAGAGAGACATCTGCAGCTCTGATTTGTCACTAGCCCAGCTTTTCCCTAGCTGGGTAAGTGTGACCAGGGGCTCAAAACAGGGTCCTGGGATTCCACATAGTTCCCTGGCAGCTCCACCAGCTGTCCCTCCAACCCATGCTCCCTTCGTTGTCCATGTAACTATGGATCTGCTCTAGGCATTTCTCACCTTCATATGCCAGAAACTTAACACTTCTCCCTTCCACCCATGAAACTTTGACCTTTTGCTAGGGTGCAAAACAGCAACTCCAATCCAAGTTATTTTCGGGACAAGTGTGTACGTCTCTGTGGGAAAGTGTGTGTGTGTGTGTGTGTGTGTGTGTGTGTGTGTGTGTGTAAGTGTGCATAAGTGTGTTTCAGTTAAGATTACCGCTGTTGTTTCTTTATTCCTGACACAGGGACTTAGGAACTGGGTTGTGTTATGACAAAGGAAGTTTGCACTGCACAAGTGGTTTTTCAAGTATGAATTGGCACATTGGATTGTGGACTCTGTTGTGCATTCTCCCAGGTGGTCCTCAGATGGGTTCTTTCCTTTGCTATTCCCATGCTGTGTGTAATTTTCTGGGTAGACTCAAAGAGGAGTGGCATGGGGAGCTCAGCTGCATTCTGCTGTATGTCCACAAGGTGGCGGCAAAGACCATAGTTGAGTGTAGTGATTCTGTGGAATGAGGAGAACTCTAGGAATTGTGGCCCGTGGACAGCAGGGTTGAAATTGACGTAGAGTGCCCTAGACATCTGTTCTTTCCTGTGGGGTGGGGGGATCCCCCATTTGGCTTTGCAAGTGGAAGGGGTTTCTCTCTTTGCCTGGGATGACTCTACTGGGAGCTTGTGAATCCCTGTGCTCAGCTGCATTCTGCTGGGTGTCCACAAGAGGGCAGCACCAGGGCGGGACTAAGGCTCCATGGGGCAAGTGCCCTGAGGCACTGGGCTAGGAGAGTGGCGACAGTGTTTCTGGGTGTGCCCCAAGAGCATGGCCAGCCTAGCGCAGGCAGGCAGTGTCCTAAGGACGGGCCCAGACAGGAGCTGTGGGGGTCGTGTTTGCAGAAACAGGGCCTTCAGAGGATGGCAGAAAGTCCCCGGGGGCGGGCCTCAGAGCCCGTGCCCAATGAGCCTGAGGGGAGGGCCCAGTGGGTATTCATAGAGACAGCTGGCCAATCAGAGAGGAGGAACGTCACCCTCAGGGGCGTGAAGCAAGAGCTGGCCAATGAGAACAGAGGAGGAGTTGCGTGGGCGGGCCTCAGAGAGCAGCCCACCAATGAGAGCCTGGGTGCTGGCTCTGGGTGGGCGTACCCCTGGAGGTCAGCCAATCAGGATCCAGCGGAAGTGCCTGAGGGGCGGGCCCTCGGGAGGCTGTCCAATGAGCGCCTGGGGCGGGCCTCGTGGGCGGAGCCCAGGAGGCTGGCCAATCATGGGGCAAGGGCGGTGACCTTCCTGGGCGTGCCTTAGGAACTGGCCTATCAGAGGGCGCCCCTCAGACAGCAGCCCGCCAATGGGAGCCAAGAGAAGGCTGGCTGGGGGCGTGTCCCTGGGACACCAGGCCAATCAGAGTCGAGCGGAAGTGGCTGGTGGGCGGGCCTTCCGGAGGCTGCCCAATCAGCGTGCTGCAGGGCCGTGTGGGCGGTGCTCAAGGCCGCTGGCCAATCACTGACTAGGGGCCCGGACCCTCCTGGGCGTGTCCAAGCACACTGGCCAATGAGATTGCTGGTGGGGTTCTGGGCGTGGCCTAGGCCTCTGGCCTATCAGAGCCTGGCTGGCGCTCTGTGGGCGGGCCTTCTGAAGGAATCCCGCCAATGGGAGCTCAGAGCTGGCCTTAAAAGGCTGGGCGTGCTTCCAGGCAATGCGAAGCAGGGTTGAGCCCAGGGCCCTGCCTTGCAGAAGCTGTCCAGTGCGCATATGTATAACTCCGTTTGTGCCTGTGCCTCTGTGGATTTGTGTGTGTGTGTGTGTGTGTCTGAGGGAGGGAGAGAGAGAGAGAACAACAGAATCACTGTGGCACAGGTGATTTTGTGCAAAACACTTGGCACATTCTGATTTACAGCTCAATATTGACACCAGGGCAGCTCTCCTTGGCCCTTGGTCACTTTTCTTCTTTTCAGATGTAAAGACACTGAAGAGGGAGAGGTTTTGCCCTGAGGCTTGCACTGGGAACTAGCAGCTGCCCTGTTTGTGTTGCCAGACTAGGAAACCTGTGGTGCCTGTCCATGTGGAGAGTCTCCTGGATGAGTTCCTTCTCGAGCCTTTTTCGCTCGGTCCCGTTGGAGCTGCATATAGCTAATGATTTGGAGATTTTATTCCTTTGGACAATTCTTTTCCTGATGCAAAGTTTCTCTCCAGGTTTTAGCAATCAATTGTGTGAATGTCACATCGAATCCATTGTAGAAAATGACTACATCAGTGTCTCTCTCTCTCTTTCTCTCTCTCTCTATCTCTCTCTCTCTCTATATATATATATGTATGTAACATGTAGAGGTCTGAAAATATTTTTTAGCTAGAGACCTGCACAGCTCTGGATTAGGGTAGCAATGTGGATACACCTGGCCCTTCTGAGCCACAGTCATGAGAGACATCTCACAGAGCCATATCGTATATCACTCTACAAATCTCTCTCAGCACAAACTACCACTGCCAAATCATCTACTTCCCTCTTGCTCTTTTTGTCCACCGAGTCTTATCCCAAAACTGTAAATCAAAGAAGAAATAGACATAGTGCAGTTCCCTGCACACAGGACAGGCTGAGGCTGGACCAGGGAGATGCAATACGCCAGCCTGCATCTTGGCTGGAGCATCACTATGACTACTTCGAATTTGGAGAGGCGAGGGCAGTTTGGGAGAGTGGGCTGCCGGCCAAGGGTTGCTTCTCAGAGTGGCTAAGACCTAGATGTTCTAAGTGTTACCTTTCCTCACAAACATAAAATAGCAATGCCACTTGTAAGAAGTATGCATGGGCATGGAGGGTTTGTCTTCAGTGCTCTGGCACTGATCAACACAGGGCCAGAATTTCAGTCCTTGTCTGTCTCTGTCATTCTGTCTCTCTGACTGTCTCTACGTGCCTTCTTCACTGGGCCCTTACTGGAAGTCAGTGCATGCATCGTGAACTCAGCCTTCCTGGTGTTGAAATTTTCCTTTCTTTGCCCTTTGGATTATTTAGTCTCCTGCACATGGTGTAGTACAGAGGGGAACTGCGGAGACAGCGTTGCTGCTGCAGGTTCCAGGCATATGTCCATCTCCAGCTGCAGCTGTCCAGGCCCTCTGTGCTTGACTGCCATTCTCCAGGGCCCTGAGGCTGACACTCAGCCTCAATGCAGCCCTCCTCACCTTCCTGCACAGCATCCTTGTCCTTATTCCATGAGAGCCCCGGTCAAGGGAAGTGAAACTCGATCCCCCTGGCACACACACTGTGCTTTCCCTCTATTAAGCCAAATGGAAAGGATCTGTGGTACTGATGGCCACACCAGTGTCCAGATTTTGCCATGCAAAACGGAAGCTTCCAGTGTTCAGAAAGAGGGTGTTTTGATGGCTGTGAAATGTCTTTTCCAAGTGCCTCATGGTGTTTCAAATCCCTTTGAAACCTGAAGTTCTTTCTTGTATCTAGGGGATATTTTCACCACTGGCCAGAAGGGCCGCCCAACTAGGAGCACAGCTATCCAGGGGTCAGGAGGTCTTCCAGCCTGCTAGCTCCTGGAGGGATTCCTGAGTATGTCCTCAGGGCCCAAGTGTAAAAGGTGTTTCCAATTGCCTTGATTAGCAGCAGCCAGGCCCTCAGGTGAGGGGCGGGGCTGTGATCTTGACTGGAAGCCCCTAATTTGGCCAATGGAGGCATCCATCTTTTTTTGTCTGTCCATAGCAAGGGCCCGGGGAGTTTGTGCTTCCTGCAAGCAGAGCGACATTGTATGGGACACTCATGCAAGCCTACTTCTGGGAATCTCTCTGAGTGTGATGTGTGGACACCAGGACACCATGATCAGGGATGTGAGGCCACAGGAGCAATTGCCTTAGCCGGACCCAAAGGGTAGGTGTAAGGGGCCGGGTTCATCCACTATTGTTTGGTTCAACACACTTCCCATCTAAGTGGAAACACAGCCCTTTCTGGGTACTTTCTGGGCTTGTAATCTGCTGCCCTGAGCAGTGGACTGAGAGCCTGGAGGCTGAGTAGGCAGCCAAACGTGACTGCCTACAGAATTCAGGCTCAAGCCCCTGAATTCTGAGGGGTGCCCCAGCTTCCCCCATTGGCAGTGTTTGGATCATAGTGAGGCATGGCATTGATTCGGAACTCAGGAGAGTGAGACATGAGAGTCCCTTTGCATATGCATTCTTGCTTAGCCACAATCTGGGCTAGCTGGCTTGCCCTGACCAGATAGGTTCTCTGTACATAAGTTGCAGGAGAGGCTTGCTCCTTTGCCACCCATGCTCTGAGACTACTACAGGTGATCTCTGAGCACACACAGACACACACAAACAGACAGACAGATAGACACACACACACACACACACACATTACTGTCAGGTTGGTAGTAGAGCCTATGGTGAAGGCTGGGGCTGTCTGGGGTCTGTGGGCATGAGAGCTGCTGTCTTACAATCTCTACAAGCCAGGTTTGAACCTGTCATCAATGAACACAGTGTAGGAGGTTTTTGAATTCTGGTCTCTTTCCAACTCATCTATTTCTCTTCTCGCCTTCTCTATCTCTAACTCTCACATGCTCTCACACACTCTGTCTTCACTCATTAATATTTTACTTAGATTCTTATTTTACGGACAGGCCCAGATAGACAAAGAGAGTTACCAGAGCACTGCTGAGCTCTGGCTTGTTGTGTCGGCGATTTCACCTAGGCTACTGGAGCCTCAGTTTGTAAGTCTTTCTGACACAAGCCATATTCTGTCTCCTCATTTCCATGCCAGTATCACTCAGAGTTTATAATAAAGATATACATACATGTATATATATACATATAGATTTATATATCTGTCATTTTTAGAATGTTCGACCTATGTATTTGACCTTCTTTCAGAATTACCACATTTATAACAGCCTAGTTTTTCTGAAATAATTGGCCATATAGTTGGAGCAGGATTCAATACAATTATAAATAATAGAACCTTCCAGTAGCATTTCTAATCGTGTTTCTATTAGCATCCTTATTGTAATTATCATGGCCCAGATCTTCCCTCCTTTTTCTAGTGTAAGCTTCAATACGTATGTGTTTGTTTTCTTTCTCCGGAAATCTTAATGTCCCTGGACCCTGAAGTGTTCGGGAATTTTTGAAGCAGCCCTCTGTTTCTCAGCAGATGGTTTCTATGTTTCTGCTGTCATCAGGTCTTCTTGTGGTTTTTGTCTTTATTTATTTTTATTGTTTCAAGTCCTCCTAGATCATCCCCATTTATTTGCATATTTATTTATTTAGTCAGGTATCACATGTGGCATCATTTCTTCTGCTTGAGAGATTTTCTCTTATAACTGAAGGGAACTTTTGATGCACAATACATTTCCTGGGGCAAATACTACACACATATGGTGAAGGCTTGGGTTGTCTGGGGTCTGTGGGCATTAGAGCTGCTGCGTGACAATCTCTACAACCCAGGTTTGAACCTGTCATGAATGAACACAGCCTAGGGGGGTTTTGACTTCTGTTCTATTTCCAACTCTTCTATTTCTCTTCTCGCCATCTCTGTCTCTGACTCTCACAGGCTCTCTCTCACTCTGTCTGAACTCAGGAATATTTTACTTATATCCTTATTTTATTGACAGGCCCAGATATACAAAGAGAGTGGCCAGAGCACTGCTGAGCTCTGGCTGGTTTTGTTTGTGATTTCACCTAGGCTACTGGAGCCTCTGATTGGTAAGTCTCTCTGACTTAAGCCATATTCTGTCTCCTCATATCCATGGCAGTATCTCTCAGACTTTATAATAAAGATATACATCCATATACATATATAAATATACATATATATCTCTGTCATTTTTAGAATTGTCAACCTATGTAATTGATCTTAATCAGAATTCACACATTTACAACAGGTTCATTTTTCCCTACTAATTGGCCACATAGTTGGAGCAGGATTCAATACAATTATAAATAATAGAACCTTCCAGTAGCATTTCTAATAGCATTTCTATCAGCATCCTTATTTTAATTATCATAGTACAGAACTTGCCTCCTTTCTCTAGTGTAAGCTTCAATACATATGAGTTTCTTTTCATTCTCCCGAAATCTTAATTTCCCTGGACTCTGAAGGGTCTCGGAGCTTTTGAAGCAGCCCTTGATTCTCAGCAGATGGTTTCTATGTTTCTGCTGTCATCAGGTCTTCTTGTGCTTTTTGTTTTTATTTTTCATTTGTTTCAAATCCTCCTAGATAACCCCCATTTATTTGCATATTTATTTATTTATTTATTTATTTGGTTCTATATTACATGAGGGGTCCATTCTTCTGCTTGATAGATTTTTCTCTTATAATTGAAGGGAAGTTTACACTCACAATACATATCCTGTCGTAAATACTACACACATATGGTGAAGGCTGGGGTTGTCTGGGGTCTGTGGACAGGAGACTGCTGCCCTACAATCTCGACAACCCAGGTTTGAACCTGTCATGTATGAACACAGATTGGGAGCTTTTGGACTTCTGGTCTCTTTCCAACTCTTCTATTTCTCTTCTTGCCTTCTCTGTCTCTGACTCTCACAGGCTCTCACTCACTCTGTCTGCACTCATTAATATTTTACTTATATATTATTTGACTGACAGGCCCAGATATGCAAAGCGAGTCACCAGGGCCCAGCTGAGCTCTGGATTGTTTTGTTGGCGATTTCACCTAGGTTTCTGGAGCCTCAGCTTTGTAAGTCTCTCTGGCACAAGCCATACTCTGTCTCCTCATAGCCATGCCAGTATCCCTCATAGTTGATAATAAAGATACACATACATATATGTACATATACATACATACATATATATATATATATATATATCAGACATTTTTAGAATTGTTGACCTTTTTATTTGATCTGAATGCAGAATTACCGCATTTATAATAGCCTCCTTATTCATAAATAATTGGTCACATAGTTGGAGCAGGATTCACTACAATTATAAATTATAAACTTTCCAGGAGCATTTCCAATAGCCTTTCTATCAGTATCCTTATTGTAATTATCATAGCACAGAACTTGCCTCCATTTTCTAGTGTAAGCTTCAAATCGTATGCGTTTCTTTTCATTCTCGGAATTCGTAATTTGCCTGGACCCTGTGTGTCAGGGAATTTTTGAAGCAGCCCTCTATTTCTCAGCAGACGTTTTGTATATTTCTGCTGTCATCAGGTCTTCCTGTGGTGTTTGTTTTTATTTTTTATTTTTTTCAAATCCTCTTAGATCATTCCCATTTATTTGCATATTTATTTATTTATTTATTTCGTCCGATATCACATGAGGGGTCATTTCTTCTGCCTGATAGATTTTCTCTTATAATTGAAGGGAACTTTTGACACACAATACATTTCCTTTTGCAGATACTACACACTACTACAACTGCTACTGCACTGTTTTTGACAGTGACATCCAATGCACAATGGATTAGTATTGCATGGCTCTAGAGAATGTTCGCTATTTAACCTACAATGTTTTTAACCTCACAAATATTTATTCTGTTCTTTCTTGGGGGATGAATGGTTTACAGTCAACAGTTCCATGTAATAGTGGGCACGGGGGGTAATTTTTCCCACTACCCCTGTATTTCTGTACATCCTTTGTAACTTTCTTATTGAGGAGAAGCAAACAGTCATAAATTGAGAGAGCAGGGCCCAAGCAGGAAGAGAGACAGAGAGACATCTGCAGCTCTGATTTGTCACTAGCCCAGCTTTTCCCTAGCTGGGTAAGTGTGACCAGGGGCTCAAAACAGGGTCCTGGGATTCCACATAGTTCCCTGGCAGCTCCACCAGCTGTCCCTCCAACCCATGCTCCCTTCGTTGTCCATGTAACTATGGATCTGCTCTAGGCATTTCTCACCTTCATATGCCAGAAACTTAACACTTCTCCCTTCCACCCATGAAACTTTGACCTTTTGCTAGGGTGCAAAACAGCAACTCCAATCCAAGTTATTTTCGGGACAAGTGTGTACGTCTCTGTGGGAAGGTGTGTGTGTGTGTGTGTGTGTGTGTGTGTGTGTGTAAGTGTGCATAAGTGTGTTTCAGTTAAGATTACCGCTGTTGTTTCTTTATTCCTGACACAGGGACTTAGGAACTGGGTTGTGTTATGACAAAGGAAGTTTGCACTGCACAAGTGGTTTTTCAAGTATGAATTGGCACATTGGATTGTGGACTCTGTTGTGCATTCTCCCAGGTGGTCCTCAGATGGGTTCTTTCCTTTGCTATTCCCATGCTGTGTGTAATTTTCTGGGTAGACTCAAAGAGGAGTGGCATGGGGAGCTCAGCTGCATTCTGCTGTATGTCCACAAGGTGGCGGCAAAGACCATAGTTGAGTGTAGTGATTCTGTGGAATGAGGAGAACTCTAGGAATTGTGGCCCGTGGACAGCAGGGTTGAAATTGACGTAGAGTGCCCTAGACATCTGTTCTTTCCTGTGGGGTGGGGGGATCCCCCATTTGGCTTTGCAAGTGGAAGGGGTTTCTCTCTTTGCCTGGGATGACTCTACTGGGAGCTTGTGAATCCCTGTGCTCAGCTGCATTCTGCTGGGTGTCCACAAGAGGGCAGCACCAGGGCGGGACTAAGGCTCCATGGGGCAAGTGCCCTGAGGCACTGGGCTAGGAGAGTGGCCACAGTGTTTCTGGGTGTGCCCCAAGAGCATGGCCAGCCTAGCGCAGGCAGGCAGTGTCCTAAGGACGGGCCCAGACAGGAGCTGTGGGGGTCGTGTTTGCAGAAACAGGGCCTTCAGAGGATGGCAGAAAGTCCCCGGGGGCGGGCCTCAGAGCCCGTGCCCAATGAGCCTGAGGGGAGGGCCCAGTGGGTATTCATAGAGACAGCTGGCCAATCAGAGAGGAGGAACGTCACCCTCAGGGGCGTGAAGCAAGAGCTGGCCAATGAGAACAGAGGAGGAGTTGCGTGGGCGGGCCTCAGAGAGCAGCCCACCAATGAGAGCCTGGGTGCTGGCTCTGGGTGGGCGTACCCCTGGAGGTCAGCCAATCAGGGTCCAGCGGAAGTGCCTGGGGGGCGGGCCCTCGGGAGGCTGTCCAATGAGCGCCTGGGGCGGGCCTCGTGGGCGGAGCCCAGGAGGCTGGCCAATCATGGGGCAAGGGCGGTGACCTTCCTGGGCGTGCCTTAGGAACTGGCCTATCAGAGGGCGCCCCTCAGACAGCAGCCCGCCAATGGGAGCCAAGAGAAGGCTGGCTGGGGGCATCTCCCTGGGACACCAGGCCAATCAGAGTCGAGCGGAAGTGGCTGGTGGGCGGGCCTTCCGGAGGCTGCCCAATCAGCGTGCTGCAGGGCCGTGTGGGCGGTGCTCAAGGCCGCTGGCCAATCACTGACTAGGGGCCCGGACCCTCCTGGGCGTGTCCAAGCACACTGGCCAATGAGATTGCTGGTGGGGTTCTGGGCGTGGCCTAGGCCTCTGGCCTATCAGAGCCTGGCTGGCGCCCTGTGGGCGGGCCTTCTGAAGGAATCCCGCCAATGGGAGCTCAGAGATGGCCTTAAAAGGCTGGGCGTGCTTCCAGGCAATGCGAAGCAGGGTTCAGCCCAGGGCTCTGCCTTGCAGAAGCTGTCCAGTGCGCATGTGTATAACTCCGTTTGTGCCTGTGTCTCTGTGGATTTGTGTGTGTGTGTGTGTGTGTCTGAGGGAGGGAGAGAGAGAGAGAACAACAGAATCACTGTGGCACAGGTGATTTTGTGCAAAACACTTGGCACATTCTGATTTACAGCTCAATATTGACACCAGGGCAGCTCTCCTTGGCCCTTGGTCACTTTTCTTCTTTTCAGATGTAAAGACACTGAAGAGGGAGAGGTTTTTGCCCTGAGGCTTGCACTGGGAACTAGCAGCTGCCCTGTTTGTGTTGCCAGACTAGGAAACCTGTGGTGCCTGTCCATGTGGAGAGTCTCCTGGATGAGTTCCTTCTCGAGCCTTTTTCGCTCGGTCCCGTTGGAGCTGCATATAGCTAATGATTTGGAGATTTTATTCCTTTGGACAATTCTTTTCCTGATGCAAAGTTTCTCTCCAGGTTTTAGCAATCAATTGTGTGAATGTCACATCGAATCCATTGTAGAAAATGACTACATCAGTGTCTCTCTCTCTCTTTCTCTCTCTCTCTATCTCTCTCTCTCTCTATATATATATATATATATATATATGTATGTAACATGTAGAGGTCTGAAAATATTTTTTAGCTAGAGACCTGCACAGCTCTGGATTAGGGTAGCAATGTGGATACACCTGGCCCTTCTGAGCCACAGTCATGAGAGACATCTCACAGAGCCATATCGTATATCACTCTACAAATCTCTCTCAGCACAAACTACCACTGCCAAATCATCTACTTCCCTCTTGCTCTTTTTGTCCACCGAGTCTTATCCCAAAACTGTAAATCAAAGAAGAAATAGACATAGTGCAGTTCCCTGCACACAGGACAGGCTGAGGCTGGACCAGGGAGATGCAATACGCCAGCCTGCATCTTGGCTGGAGCATCACTATGACTACTTCGAATTTGGAGAGGCGAGGGCAGTTTGGGAGAGTGGGCTGCCGGCCAAGGGTTGCTTCTCAGAGTGGCTAAGACCTAGATGTTCTAAGTGTTACCTTTCCTCACAAACATAAAATAGCAATGCCACTTGTAAGAAGTATGCATGGGCATGGAGGGTTTGTCTTCAGTGCTCTGGCACTGATCAACACAGGGCCAGAATTTCAGTCCTTGTCTGTCTCTGTCATTCTGTCTCTCTGACTGTCTCTACGTGCCTTCTTCACTGGGCCCTTACTGGAAGTCAGTGCATGCATCGTGAACTCAGCCTTCCTGGTGTTGAAATTTTCCTTTCTTTGCCCTTTGGATTATTTAGTCTCCTGCACATGGTGTAGTACAGAGGGGAACTGCGGAGACAGCGTTGCTGCTGCAGGTTCCAGGCATATGTCCATCTCCAGCTGCAGCTGTCCAGGCCCTCTGTGCTTGACTGCCATTCTCCAGGGCCCTGAGGCTGACACTCAGCCTCAATGCAGCCCTCCTCACCTTCCTGCACAGCATCCTTGTCCTTATTCCATGAGAGCCCCGGTCAAGGGAAGTGAAACTCGATCCCCCTGGCACACACACTGTGCTTTCCCTCTATTAAGCCAAATGGAAAGGATCTGTGGTACTGATGGCCACACCAGTGCCAGATTTTTCCATGCAAAACGGAAGCTTCCAGTGTTCAGAAAGAAGGTGTTTTGATGGCTGTGAAATGTCTTTTCCAAGTGCCTCATGGTGTTTCAAATCCCTTTGAAACCTGAAGTTCTTTCTTGTATCTAGGGGATATTTTCACCACTGGCCAGAAGGGCCGCCCAACTAGGAGCACAGCTATCCAGGGGTCAGGAGGTCTTCCAGCCTGCTAGCTCCTGGAGGGATTCCTGAGTATGTCCTCAGGGCCCAAGTGTAAAAGGTGTTTCCAATTGCCTTGATTAGCAGCAGCCAGGCCCTCAGGTGAAGGGCGGGGCTGTGATCTTGACTGGAAGCCCCTAATTTGGCCAATGGAGGCATCCATCTTTTTTTGTCTGTCCATAGCAAGGGCCCGGGGAGTTTGTGCTTCCTGCAAGCAGAGCGACATTGTATGGGACACTCATGCAAGCCTACTTCTGGGAATCTCTCTGAGTGTGATATGTGGACACCAGGACACCATGATCAGGGATGTGAGGCCACAGGAGCAATTGCCTTAGCCGGACCCAAAGGGTAGGTGTAAGGGGCCGGGTTCATCCACTATTGTTTGGTTCAACACACTTCCCATCTAAGTGGAAACACAGCCCTTTCTGGGTACTTTCTGGGCTTGTAATCTGCTGCCCTGAGCAGTGGACTGAGAGCCTGGAGGCTGAGTAGGCAGCCAAACGTGACTGGACAGGCTCAAGCCCCTGAATTCTGAGGGGTGCCCCAGCTTCCCCCATTGGCAGTGTTTGGATCATAGTGAGGCATGGCATTGATTCGGAACTCAGGAGAGTGAGACATGAGAGTCCCTTTGCATATGCATTCTTGCTTAGCCACAAACTGGGCTAGCTGGCTTGCCCTGACCAGATAGGTTCTCTGTACATAAGTTGCAGGAGAGGCTTGCTCCCTTGCCACCCATGCTCTGAGACTACTACAGGTGATCTCTGAGCACACACAGACACACACAAACAGACAGACAGATAGACACACTCACACACACACACACACACATTACTGTCAGGTTGGTAGTAGAGCCTATGGTGAAGGCTGGGGCTGTCTGGGGTCTGTGGGCATGAGAGCTGCTGCCTTACAATCTCTACAAGCCAGGTTTGAACCTGTCATCAATGAACACAGTGTAGGAGGTTTTTGAATTCTGGTCTCTTTCCAACTCATCTCTTTCTCTTCTCGCCTTCTCTATCTCTAACTCTCACATGCTCTCACACACTCTGTCTTCACTCATTAATATTTTACTTAGATTCTTATTTTACTGACAGGCCCAGATAGACAAAGAGAGTTACCAGAGCACTGCTGAGCTCTGGCTTGTTGTGTCGGCGATTTCACCTAGGCTACTGGAGCCTCAGTTTGTAAGTCTTTCTGACACAAGCCATATTCTGTCTCCTCATTTCCATGCCAGTATCACTCAGAGTTTATAATAAAGATATACATACATGTATATATATACATATAGATTTATATATCTGTCATTTTTAGAATGTTCGACCTATGTATTTGACCTTCTTTCAGAATTACCACATTTATAACAGCCTAGTTTTTCTGAAATAATTGGCCATATAGTTGGAGCAGGATTCAATACAATTATAAATAATAGAACCTTCCAGTAGCATTTCTAATCGTGTTTCTATTAGCATCCTTATTGTAATTATCATGGCCCAGATCTTCCCTCCTTTTTCTAGTGTAAGCTTCAATACGTATGTGTTTGTTTTCTTTCTCCGGAAATCTTAATGTCCCTGGACCCTGAAGTGTTAGGGAATTTTTGAAGCAGCCCTCTGTTTCTCAGCAGATGGTTTCTATGTTTCTGCTGTCATCAGGTCTTCTTGTGGTTTTTGTCTTTATTTATTTTTATTGTTTCAAGTCCTCCTAGATCATCCCCATTTATTTGCATATTTATTTATTTAGTCAGGTATCACATGTGGCATCATTTCTTCTGCTTGAGAGATTTTCTCTTATAACTGAAGGGAACTTTTGATGCACAATACATTTCCTGGGGCAAATACTACACACATATGGTGAAGGCTTGGGTTGTCTGGGGTCTGTGGGCATTAGAGCTGCTGCGTGACAATCTCTACAACCCAGGTTTGAACCTGTCATGAATGAACACAGCCTAGGGGGTTTTTGACTTCTGGTCTATTTCCAACTCTTCTATTTCTCTTCTCGCCATCTCTGTCTCTGACTCTCACAGGCTCTCTCTCACTCTGTCTGAACTCAGGAATATTTTACTTATATCCTTATTTTATTGACAGGCCCAGATATACAAAGAGAGTGGCCAGAGCACTGCTGAGCTCTGGCTGGGTTTGTTTGTGATTTCACCTAGGCTACTGGAGCCTCTGATTGGTAAGTCTCTCTGACTTAAGCCATATTCTGTCTCCTCATATCCATGGCAGTATCTCTCAGACTTTATAATAAAGATATACATCCATATACATATATAAATATACATATACATCTCTGTCATTTTTAGAATTGTCAACCTATGTAATTGATCTTAATCAGAATTCACACATTTACAACAGGTTCCTTTTTCCCTACTAATTGGCCACATAGTTGGAGCAGGATTCAATACAATTATAAATAATAGAACCTTCCAGTAGCATTTCTAATAGCATTTCTATCAGCATCCTTATTTTAATTATCATAGTACAGAACTTGCCTCCTTTCTCTAGTGTAAGCTTCAATACATACGAGTTTCTTTTCATTCTCCCGAAATCTTAATTTCCCTGGACTCTGAAGGGTCTCGGAACTTTTGAAGCAGCCCTTGATTCTCAGCAGATGGTTTGTATGTTTCTGCTGTCATCAGGTCTTCTTGTGCTTTTTGTTTTTATTTTTCATTTGTTTCAAATCCTCCTAGATAACCCCCATTTATTTGCATATTTATTTATTTATTTATTTATTTGGTTCTATATTACATGAGGGGTCCATTCTTCTGCTTGATAGATTTTTCTCTTATAATTGAAGGGAACTTTACACTCACAATACATATCCTGTCGTAAATACTACACACATATGGTGAAGGCTGGGGTTGTCTGGGGTCTGTGGACAGGAGACTGATGCCCTACAATCTCGACAACCCAGGTTTGAACCTGTCATGTATGAACACAGAGTGGGAGCTTTTGGACTTCTGGTCTCTTTCCAACTCTTCTATTTCTCTTCTTGCCTTCTCTGTCTCTGACTCCCACAGGCTCTCACTCACTCTGTCTGCACTCATTAATATTTTACTTATATATTATTTGACTGACAGGCCCAGATATACAAAGCGAGTCACCAGGGCCCAGCTGAGCTCTGGATTGTTTTGTTGGCGATTTCACCTAGGTTTCTGGAGCCTCAGCTTTGTAAGTCTCTCTGGCACAAGCCATACTCTGTCTCCTCATAGCCATGCCAGTATCCCTCATAGTTGATAATAAAGATACACATACATATATGTACATATACATACATATATATATATATATATATATCAGACATTTTTAGAATTGTTGACCTTTTTATTTGATCTGAATGCAGAATTACCGCATTTATAATAGCCTCCTTATTCATAAATAATTGGTCACATAGTTGGAGCAGGATTCACTACAATTATAAATTATAAACTTTCCAGGAGCATTTCCAATAGCCTTTCTATCAGTATCCTTATTGTAATTATCATAGCACAGAACTTGCCTCCATTTTCTAGTGTAAGCTTCAAATCGTATGCGTTTCTTTTCATTCTCGGAATTCGTAATTTGCCTGGACCCTGTGTGTCAGGGAATTTTTGAAGCAGCCCTCTATTTCTCAGCAGACGTTTTGTATATTTCTGCTGTCATCAGGTCTTCCTGTGGTGTTTGTTTTTATTTTTTTATTTTTTTCAAATCCTCTTAGATCATTCCCATTTATTTGCATATTTATTTATTTATTTATTTATTTCGTCCGATATCACATGAGGGGTCATTTCTTCTGCCTGATAGATTTTCTCTTATAATTGAAGGGAACTTTTGACACACAATACATTTCCTTTTGCAGATACTACACACTACTACAACTGCTACAGCACTGTTTTTGACAGTGACATCCAATGCACAATGGATTAGTATTGCATGGCTCTAGAGAATGTTCGCTATTTAACCTACAATGTTTTTAACCTCACAAATATTTCTTCTGTTCTTTCTTGGGGGATGAATGGTTTACAGTCAACAGTTCCATGTAATAGTGGGCATGGGGGGTAATTTTTCCCACTACCCCTGTATTTCTGTACATCCTTTGTAACTTTCTTATTGAGGAGAAGCAAACAGTCATAAATTGAGAGAGCAGGGCCCAAGCAGGAAGAGAGACAGAGAGACATCTGCAGCTCTGATTTGTCACTAGCCCAGCTTTTCCCTAGCTGGGTAAGTGTGACCAGGGGCTCAAAACAGGGTCCTGGGATTCCACATAGTTCCCTGGCAGCTCCACCAGCTGTCCCTCCAACCCATGCTCCCTTCGTTGTCCATGTAACTATGGATCTGCTCTAGGCATTTCTCACCTTCATATGCCAGAAACTTAACACTTCTCCCTTCCACCCATGAAACTTTGACCTTTTGCTAGGGTGCAAAACAGCAACTCCAATCCAAGTTATTTTCGGGACAAGTGTGTACGTCTCTGTGGGAAGGTGTGTGTGTGTGTGTGTGTGTGTGTGTGTGTGTAAGTGTGCATAAGTGTGTTTCAGTTAAGATTACCGCTGTTGTTTCTTTATTCCTGACACAGGGACTTAGGAACTGGGTTGTGTTATGACAAAGGAAGTTTGCACTGCACAAGTGGTTTTTCAAGTATGAATTGGCACATTGGATTGTGGACTCTGTTGTGCATTCTCCCAGGTGGTCCTCAGATGGGTTCTTTCCTTTGCTATTCCCATGCTGTGTGTAATTTTCTGGGTAGACTCAAAGAGGAGTGGCATGGGGAGCTCAGCTGCATTCTGCTGTATGTCCACAAGGTGGCGGCAAAGACCATAGTTGAGTGTAGTGATTCTGTGGAATGAGGAGAACTCTAGGAATTGTGGCCCGTGGACAGCAGGGTTGAAATTGACGTAGAGTGCCCTAGACATCTGTTCTTTCCTGTGGGGTGGGGGGATCCCCCATTTGGCTTTGCAAGTGGAAGGGGTTTCTCTCTTTGCCTGGGATGACTCTACTGGGAGCTTGTGAATCCCTGTGCTCAGCTGCATTCTGCTGGGTGTCCACAAGAGGGCAGCACCAGGGCGGGACTAAGGCTCCATGGGGCAAGTGCCCTGAGGCACTGGGCTAGGAGAGTGGCCACAGTGTTTCTGGGTGTGCCCCAAGAGCATGGCCAGCCTAGCGCAGGCAGGCAGTGTCCTAAGGACGGGCCCAGACAGGAGCTGTGGGGGTCGTGTTTGCAGAAACAGGGCCTTCAGAGGATGGCAGAAAGTCCCCGGGGGTGGGCCTCAGAGCCCATGCCCAATGAGCCTGAGGGGAGGGCCCAGTGGGTATTCATAGAGACAGCTGGCCAATCAGAGAGGAGGAACGTCACCCTCAGGGGCGTGAAGCAAGAGCTGGCCAATGAGAACAGAGGAGGAGTTGCGTGGGCGGGCCTCAGAGAGCAGCCCACCAATGAGAGCCTGGGTGCTGGCTCTGGGTGGGCGTACCCCTGGAGGTCAGCCAATCAGGGTCCAGCGGAAGTGCCTGGGGGGCGGGCCCTCGGGAGGCTGTCCAATGAGCGCCTGGGGCGGGCCTCGTGGGCGGAGCCCAGGAGGCTGGCCAATCATGGGGCAAGGGCGGTGACCTTCCTGGGCGTGCCTTAGGAACTGGCCTATCAGAGGGCGCCCCTCAGACAGCAGCCCGCCAATGGGAGCCAAGAGAAGGCTGGCTGGGGGCGTGTCCCTGGGACACCAGGCCAATCAGAGTCGAGCGGAAGTGGCTGGTGGGCGGGCCTTCTGGAGGCTGCCCAATCAGCGTGCTGCAGGGCCGTGTGGGCGGTGCTCAAGGCCGCTGGCCAATCACTGACTAGGGGCCCGGACCCTCCTGGGCGTGTCCAAGCACACTGGCCAATGAGATTGCTGGTGGGGTTCTGGGCGTGGCCTAGGCCTCTGGCCTATCAGAGCCTGGCTGGCGCCCTGTGGGCGGGCCTTCTGAAGGAATCCCGCCAATGGGAGCTCAGAGATGGCCTTAAAAGGCTGGGCGTGCTTCCAGGCAATGCGAAGCAGGGTTCAGCCCAGGGCTCTGCCTTGCAGAAGCTGTCCAGTGCGCATGTGTATAACTCCGTTTGTGCCTGTGCCTCTGTGGATTTGTGTGTGTGTGTGTGTGTGTCTGAGGGAGGGAGAGAGAGAGAGAACAACAGAATCACTGTGGCACAGGTGATTTTGTGCAAAACACTTGGCACATTCTGATTTACAGCTCAATATTGACACCAGGGCAGCTCTCCTTGGCCCTTGGTCACTTTTCTTCTTTTCAGATGTAAAGACACTGAAGAGGGAGAGGTTTTTGCCCTGAGGCTTGCACTGGGAACTAGCAGCTGCCCTGTTTGTGTTGCCAGACTAGGAAACCTGTGGTGCCTGTCCATGTGGAGAGTCTCCTGGATGAGTTCCTTCTCGAGCCTTTTTCGCTCGGTCCCGTTGGAGCTGCATATAGCTAATGATTTGGAGATTTTATTACTTTGGACAATTCTTTTCCTGATGCAAAGTTTCTCTCCAGGTTTTAGCAATCAATTGTGTGAATGTCACATCGAATCCATTGTAGAAAATGACTACATCAGTGTCTCTCTCTCTCTTTCTCTCTCTCTCTATCTCTCTCTCTCTATATATATATATATATATTTAACATGTAGAGGTCTGAAAATATTTTTTAGCTAGAGACCTGCACAGCTCTGGATTAGGGTAGCAATGTGGATACACCTGGCCCTTCTGAGCCACAGTCATGAGAGACATCTCACAGAGCCATATCGTATATCACTCTACAAATCTCTCTCAGCACAAACTACCACTGCCAAATCATCTACTTCCCTCTTGCTCTTTTTGTCCACCGAGTCTTATCCCAAAACTGTAAATCAAAGAAGAAATAGACATAGTGCAGTTCCCTGCACACAGGACAGGCTGAGGCTGGACCAGGGAGATGCAATACGCCAGCCTGCATCTTGGCTGGAGCATCACTATGACTACTTCGAATTTGGAGAGGCGAGGGCAGTTTGGGAGAGTGGGCTGCCGGCCAAGGGTTGCTTCTCAGAGTGGCTAAGACCTAGATGTTCTAAGTGTTACCTTTCCTCACAAACATAAAATAGCAATGCCACTTGTAAGAAGTATGCATGGGCATGGAGGGTTTGTCTTCAGTGCTCTGGCACTGATCAACACAGGGCCAGAATTTCAGTCCTTGTCTGTCTCTGTCATTCTGTCTCTCTGACTGTCTCTACGTGCCTTCTTCACTGGGCCCTTACTGGAAGTCAGTGCATGCATCGTGAACTCAGCCTTCCTGGTGTTGAAATTTTCCTTTCTTTGCCCTTTGGATTATTTAGTCTCCTGCACATGGTGTAGTACAGAGGGGAACTGCGGAGACAGCGTTGCTGCTGCAGGTTCCAGGCATATGTCCATCTCCAGCTGCAGCTGTCCAGGCCCTCTGTGCTTGACTGCCATTCTCCAGGGCCCTGAGGCTGACACTCAGCCTCAATGCAGCCCTCCTCACCTTCCTGCACAGCATCCTTGTCCTTATTCCATGAGAGCCCCGGTCAAGGGAAGTGAAACTCGATCCCCCTGGCACACACACTGTGCTTTCCCTCTATTAAGCCAAATGGAAAGGATCTGTGGTACTGATGGCCACACCAGTGCCAGATTTTTCCATGCAAAACGGAAGCTTCCAGTGTTCAGAAAGAAGGTGTTTTGATGGCTGTGAAATGTCTTTTCCAAGTGCCTCATGGTGTTTCAAATCCCTTTGAAACCTGAAGTTCTTTCTTGTATCTAGGGGATATTTTCACCACTGGCCAGAAGGGCCGCCCAACTAGGAGCACAGCTATCCAGGGGTCAGGAGGTCTTCCAGCCTGCTAGCTCCTGGAGGGATTCCTGAGTATGTCCTCAGGGCCCAAGTGTAAAAGGTGTTTCCAATTGCCTTGATTAGCAGCAGCCAGGCCCTCAGGTGAAGGGCGGGGCTGTGATCTTGACTGGAAGCCCCTAATTTGGCCAATGGAGGCATCCATCTTTTTTTGTCTGTCCATAGCAAGGGCCCGGGGAGTTTGTGCTTCCTGCAAGCAGAGCGACATTGTATGGGACACTCATGCAAGCCTACTTCTGGGAATCTCTCTGAGTGTGATATGTGGACACCAGGACACCATGATCAGGGATGTGAGGCCACAGGAGCAATTGCCTTAGCCGGACCCAAAGGGTAGGTGTAAGGGGCCGGGTTCATCCACTATTGTTTGGTTCAACACACTTCCCATCTAAGTGGAAACACAGCCCTTTCTGGGTACTTTCTGGGCTTGTAATCTGCTGCCCTGAGCAGTGGACTGAGAGCCTGGAGGCTGAGTAGGCAGCCAAACGTGACTGGACAGGCTCAAGCCCCTGAATTCTGAGGGGTGCCCCAGCTTCCCCCATTGGCAGTGTTTGGATCATAGTGAGGCATGGCATTGATTCGGAACTCAGGAGAGTGAGACATGAGAGTCCCTTTGCATATGCATTCTTGCTTAGCCACAAACTGGGCTAGCTGGCTTGCCCTGACCAGATAGGTTCTCTGTACATAAGTTGCAGGAGAGGCTTGCTCCCTTGCCACCCATGCTCTGAGACTACTACAGGTGATCTCTGAGCACACACAGACACACACAAACAGACAGACAGATAGACACACTCACACACACACACACACACATTACTGTCAGGTTGGTAGTAGAGCCTATGGTGAAGGCTGGGGCTGTCTGGGGTCTGTGGGCATGAGAGCTGCTGCCTTACAATCTCTACAAGCCAGGTTTGAACCTGTCATCAATGAACACAGTGTAGGAGGTTTTTGAATTCTGGTCTCTTTCCAACTCATCTCTTTCTCTTCTCGCCTTCTCTATCTCTAACTCTCACATGCTCTCACACACTCTGTCTTCACTCATTAATATTTTACTTAGATTCTTATTTTACTGACAGGCCCAGATAGACAAAGAGAGTTACCAGAGCACTGCTGAGCTCTGGCTTGTTGTGTCGGCGATTTCACCTAGGCTACTGGAGCCTCAGTTTGTAAGTCTTTCTGACACAAGCCATATTCTGTCTCCTCATTTCCATGCCAGTATCACTCAGAGTTTATAATAAAGATATACATACATGTATATATATACATATAGATTTATATATCTGTCATTTTTAGAATGTTCGACCTATGTATTTGACCTTCTTTCAGAATTACCACATTTATAACAGCCTAGTTTTTCTGAAATAATTGGCCATATAGTTGGAGCAGGATTCAATACAATTATAAATAATAGAACCTTCCAGTAGCATTTCTAATCGTGTTTCTATTAGCATCCTTATTGTAATTATCATGGCCCAGATCTTCCCTCCTTTTTCTAGTGTAAGCTTCAATACGTATGTGTTTGTTTTCTTTCTCCGGAAATCTTAATGTCCCTGGACCCTGAAGTGTTAGGGAATTTTTGAAGCAGCCCTCTGTTTCTCAGCAGATGGTTTCTATGTTTCTGCTGTCATCAGGTCTTCTTGTGGTTTTTGTCTTTATTTATTTTTATTGTTTCAAGTCCTCCTAGATCATCCCCATTTATTTGCATATTTATTTATTTAGTCAGGTATCACATGTGGCATCATTTCTTCTGCTTGAGAGATTTTCTCTTATAACTGAAGGGAACTTTTGATGCACAATACATTTCCTGGGGCAAATACTACACACATATGGTGAAGGCTTGGGTTGTCTGGGGTCTGTGGGCATTAGAGCTGCTGCGTGACAATCTCTACAACCCAGGTTTGAACCTGTCATGAATGAACACAGCCTAGGGGGTTTTTGACTTCTGGTCTATTTCCAACTCTTCTATTTCTCTTCTCGCCATCTCTGTCTCTGACTCTCACAGGCTCTCTCTCACTCTGTCTGAACTCAGGAATATTTTACTTATATCCTTATTTTATTGACAGGCCCAGATATACAAAGAGAGTGGCCAGAGCACTGCTGAGCTCTGGCTGGGTTTGTTTGTGATTTCACCTAGGCTACTGGAGCCTCTGATTGGTAAGTCTCTCTGACTTAAGCCATATTCTGTCTCCTCATATCCATGGCAGTATCTCTCAGACTTTATAATAAAGATATACATCCATATACATATATAAATATACATATACATCTCTGTCATTTTTAGAATTGTCAACCTATGTAATTGATCTTAATCAGAATTCACACATTTACAACAGGTTCCTTTTTCCCTACTAATTGGCCACATAGTTGGAGCAGGATTCAATACAATTATAAATAATAGAACCTTCCAGTAGCATTTCTAATAGCATTTCTATCAGCATCCTTATTTTAATTATCATAGTACAGAACTTGCCTCCTTTCTCTAGTGTAAGCTTCAATACATACGAGTTTCTTTTCATTCTCCCGAAATCTTAATTTCCCTGGACTCTGAAGGGTCTCGGAACTTTTGAAGCAGCCCTTGATTCTCAGCAGATGGTTTGTATGTTTCTGCTGTCATCAGGTCTTCTTGTGCTTTTTGTTTTTATTTTTCATTTGTTTCAAATCCTCCTAGATAACCCCCATTTATTTGCATATTTATTTATTTATTTATTTATTTGGTTCTATATTACATGAGGGGTCCATTCTTCTGCTTGATAGATTTTTCTCTTATAATTGAAGGGAACTTTACACTCACAATACATATCCTGTCGTAAATACTACACACATATGGTGAAGGCTGGGGTTGTCTGGGGTCTGTGGACAGGAGACTGATGCCCTACAATCTCGACAACCCAGGTTTGAACCTGTCATGTATGAACACAGAGTGGGAGCTTTTGGACTTCTGGTCTCTTTCCAACTCTTCTATTTCTCTTCTTGCCTTCTCTGTCTCTGACTCCCACAGGCTCTCACTCACTCTGTCTGCACTCATTAATATTTTACTTATATATTATTTGACTGACAGGCCCAGATATACAAAGCGAGTCACCAGGGCCCAGCTGAGCTCTGGATTGTTTTGTTGGCGATTTCACCTAGGTTTCTGGAGCCTCAGCTTTGTAAGTCTCTCTGGCACAAGCCATACTCTGTCTCCTCATAGCCATGCCAGTATCCCTCATAGTTGATAATAAAGATACACATACATATATGTACATATACATACATATATATATATATATCAGACATTTTTAGAATTGTTGACCTTTTTATTTGATCTGAATGCAGAATTACCGCATTTATAATAGCCTCCTTATTCATAAATAATTGGTCACATAGTTGGAGCAGGATTCACTACAATTATAAATTATAAACTTTCCAGGAGCATTTCCAATAGCCTTTCTATCAGTATCCTTATTGTAATTATCATAGCACAGAACTTGCCTCCATTTTCTAGTGTAAGCTTCAAATCGTATGCGTTTCTTTTCATTCTCGGAATTCGTAATTTGCCTGGACCCTGTGTGTCAGGGAATTTTTGAAGCAGCCCTCTATTTCTCAGCAGACGTTTTGTATATTTCTGCTGTCATCAGGTCTTCCTGTGGTGTTTGTTTTTATTTTTTTATTTTTTTCAAATCCTCTTAGATCATTCCCATTTATTTGCATATTTATTTATTTATTTATTTATTTCGTCCGATATCACATGAGGGGTCATTTCTTCTGCCTGATAGATTTTCTCTTATAATTGAAGGGAACTTTTGACACACAATACATTTCCTTTTGCAGATACTACACACTACTACAACTGCTACAGCACTGTTTTTGACAGTGACATCCAATGCACAATGGATTAGTATTGCATGGCTCTAGAGAATGTTCGCTATTTAACCTACAATGTTTTTAACCTCACAAATATTTCTTCTGTTCTTTCTTGGGGGATGAATGGTTTACAGTCAACAGTTCCATGTAATAGTGGGCATGGGGGGTAATTTTTCCCACTACCCCTGTATTTCTGTACATCCTTTGTAACTTTCTTATTGAGGAGAAGCAAACAGTCATAAATTGAGAGAGCAGGGCCCAAGCAGGAAGAGAGACAGAGAGACATCTGCAGCTCTGATTTGTCACTAGCCCAGCTTTTCCCTAGCTGGGTAAGTGTGACCAGGGGCTCAAAACAGGGTCCTGGGATTCCACATAGTTCCCTGGCAGCTCCACCAGCTGTCCCTCCAACCCATGCTCCCTTCGTTGTCCATGTAACTATGGATCTGCTCTAGGCATTTCTCACCTTCATATGCCAGAAACTTAACACTTCTCCCTTCCACCCATGAAACTTTGACCTTTTGCTAGGGTGCAAAACAGCAACTCCAATCCAAGTTATTTTCGGGACAAGTGTGTACGTCTCTGTGGGAAGGTGTGTGTGTGTGTGTGTGTGTGTGTGTGTGTGTAAGTGTGCATAAGTGTGTTTCAGTTAAGATTACCGCTGTTGTTTCTTTATTCCTGACACAGGGACTTAGGAACTGGGTTGTGTTATGACAAAGGAAGTTTGCACTGCACAAGTGGTTTTTCAAGTATGAATTGGCACATTGGATTGTGGACTCTGTTGTGCATTCTCCCAGGTGGTCCTCAGATGGGTTCTTTCCTTTGCTATTCCCATGCTGTGTGTAATTTTCTGGGTAGACTCAAAGAGGAGTGGCATGGGGAGCTCAGCTGCATTCTGCTGTATGTCCACAAGGTGGCGGCAAAGACCATAGTTGAGTGTAGTGATTCTGTGGAATGAGGAGAACTCTAGGAATTGTGGCCCGTGGACAGCAGGGTTGAAATTGACGTAGAGTGCCCTAGACATCTGTTCTTTCCTGTGGGGTGGGGGGATCCCCCATTTGGCTTTGCAAGTGGAAGGGGTTTCTCTCTTTGCCTGGGATGACTCTACTGGGAGCTTGTGAATCCCTGTGCTCAGCTGCATTCTGCTGGGTGTCCACAAGAGGGCAGCACCAGGGCGGGACTAAGGCTCCATGGGGCAAGTGCCCTGAGGCACTGGGCTAGGAGAGTGGCCACAGTGTTTCTGGGTGTGCCCCAAGAGCATGGCCAGCCTAGCGCAGGCAGGCAGTGTCCTAAGGACGGGCCCAGACAGGAGCTGTGGGGGTCGTGTTTGCAGAAACAGGGCCTTCAGAGGATGGCAGAAAGTCCCCGGGGGCGGGCCTCAGAGCCCGTGCCCAATGAGCCTGAGGGGAGGGCCCAGTGGGTATTCATAGAGACAGCTGGCCAATCAGAGAGGAGGAACGTCACCCTCAGGGGCGTGAAGCAAGAGCTGGCCAATGAGAACAGAGGAGGAGTTGCGTGGGCGGGCCTCAGAGAGCAGCCCACCAATGAGAGCCTGGGTGCTGGCTCTGGGTGGGCGTACCCCTGGAGGTCAGCCAATCAGGGTCCAGCGGAAGTGCCTGGGGGGCGGGCCCTCGGGAGGCTGTCCAATGAGCGCCTGGGGCGGGCCTCGTGGGCGGAGCCCAGGAGGCTGGCCAATCATGGGGCAAGGGCGGTGACCTTCCTGGGCGTGCCTTAGGAACTGGCCTATCAGAGGGCGCCCCTCAGACAGCAGCCCGCCAATGGGAGCCAAGAGAAGGCTGGCTGGGGGCGTCTCCCTGGGACACCAGGCCAATCAGAGTCGAGCGGAAGTGGCTGGTGGGCGGGCCTTCCGGAGGCTGCCCAATCAGCGTGCTGCAGGGCCGTGTGGGCGGTGCTCAAGGCCGCTGGCCAATCACTGACTAGGGGCCCGGACCCTCCTGGGCGTGTCCAAGCACACTGGCCAATGAGATTGCTGGTGGGGTTCTGGGCGTGGCCTAGGCCTCTGGCCTATCAGAGCCTGGCTGGCGCCCTGTGGGCGGGCCTTCTGAAGGAATCCCGCCAATGGGAGCTCAGAGATGGCCTTAAAAGGCTGGGCGTGCTTCCAGGCAATGCGAAGCAGGGTTCAGCCCAGGGCTCTGCCTTGCAGAAGCTGTCCAGTGCGCATGTGTATAACTCCGTTTGTGCCTGTGCCTCTGTGGATTTGTGTGTGTGTGTGTGTGTGTGTCTGAGGGAGGGAGAGAGAGAGAGAACAACAGAATCACTGTGGCACAGGTGATTTTGTGCAAAACACTTGGCACATTCTGATTTACAGCTCAATATTGACACCAGGGCAGCTCTCCTTGGCCCTTGGTCACTTTTCTTCTTTTCAGATGTAAAGACACTGAAGAGGGAGAGGTTTTTGCCCTGAGGCTTGCACTGGGAACTAGCAGCTGCCCTGTTTGTGTTGCCAGACTAGGAAACCTGTGGTGCCTGTCCATGTGGAGAGTCTCCTGGATGAGTTCCTTCTCGAGCCTTTTTCGCTCGGTCCCGTTGGAGTTGCATATAGCTAATGATTTGGAGATTTTATTCCTTTGGACAATTCTTTTCCTGATGCAAAGTTTCTCTCCAGGTTTTAGCAATCAATTGTGTGAATGTCACATCGAATCCATTGTAGAAAATGACTACATCAGTGTCTCTCTCTCTCTTTCTCTCTCTCTCTATCTCTCTCTCTCTATATATATATATATTTAACATGTAGAGGTCTGAAAATATTTTTTAGCTAGAGACCTGCACAGCTCTGGATTAGGGTAGCAATGTGGATACACCTGGCCCTTCTGAGCCACAGTCATGAGAGACATCTCACAGAGCCATATCGTATATCACTCTACAAATCTCTCTCAGCACAAACTACCACTGCCAAATCATCTACTTCCCTCTTGCTCTTTTTGTCCACCGAGTCTTATCCCAAAACTGTAAATCAAAGAAGAAATAGACATAGTGCAGTTCCCTGCACACAGGACAGGCTGAGGCTGGACCAGGGAGATGCAGTACGCCAGCCTGCATCTTGGCTGGAGCATCACTATGACTACTTCGAATTTGGAGAGGCGAGGGCAGTTTGGGAGAGTGGGCTGCCGGCCAAGGGTTGCTTCTCAGAGTGGCTAAGACCTAGATGTTCTAAGTGTTACCTTTCCTCACAAACATAAAATAGCAATGCCACTTGTAAGAAGTATGCATGGGCATGGAGGGTTTGTCTTCAGTGCTCTGGCACTGATCAACACAGGGCCAGAATTTCAGTCCTTGTCTGTCTCTGTCATTCTGTCTCTCTGACTGTCTCTACGTGCCTTCTTCACTGGGCCCTTACTGGAAGTCAGTGCATGCATCGTGAACTCAGCCTTCCTGGTGTTGAAATTTTCCTTTCTTTGCCCTTTGGATTATTTAGTCTCCTGCACATGGTGTAGTACAGAGGGGAACTGCGGAGACAGCGTTGCTGCTGCAGGTTCCAGGCATATGTCCATCTCCAGCTGCAGCTGTCCAGGCCCTCTGTGCTTGACTGCCATTCTCCAGGGCCCTGAGGCTGACACTCAGCCTCAATGCAGCCCTCCTCACCTTCCTGCACAGCATCCTTGTCCTTATTCCATGAGAGCCCCGGTCAAGGGAAGTGAAACTCGATCCCCCTGGCACACACACTGTGCTTTCCCTCTATTAAGCCAAATGGAAAGGATCTGTGGTACTGATGGCCACACCAGTGTCCAGATTTTTCCATGCAAAACGGAAGCTTCCAGTGTTCAGAAAGAGGGTGTTTTGATGGCTGTGAAATGTCTTTTCCAAGTGCCTCATGGTGTTTCAAATCCCTTTGAAACCTGAAGTTCTTTCTTGTATCTAGGGGATATTTTCACCACTGGCCAGAAGGGCCGCCCAACTAGGAGCACAGCTATCCAGGGGTCAGGAGGTCTTCCAGCCTGCTAGCTCCTGGAGGGATTCCTGAGTATGTCCTCAGGGCCCAAGTGTAAAAGGTGTTTCCAATTGCCTTGATTAGCAGCAGCCAGGCCCTCAGGTGAGGGGCGGGGCTGTGATCTTGACTGGAAGCCCCTAATTTGGCCAATGGAGGCATCCATCTTTTTTTGTCTGTCCATAGCAAGGGCCCGGGGAGTTTGTGCTTCCTGCAAGCAGAGCGACATTGTATGGGACACTCATGCAAGCCTACTTCTGGGAATCTCTCTGAGTGTGATGTGTGGACACCAGGACACCATGATCAGGGATGTGAGGCCACAGGAGCAATTGCCTTAGCCGGACCCAAAGGGTAGGTGTAAGGGGCCGGGTTCATCCACTATTGTTTGGTTCAACACACTTCCCATCTAAGTGGAAACACAGCCCTTTCTGGGTACTTTCTGGGCTTGTAATCTGCTGCCCTGAGCAGTGGACTGAGAGCCTGGAGGCTGAGTAGGCAGCCAAACGTGACTGGACAGGCTCAAGCCCCTGAATTCTGAGGGGTGCCCCAGCTTCCCCCATTGGCAGTGTTTGGATCATAGTGAGGCATGGCATTGATTCGGAACTCAGGAGAGTGAGACATGAGAGTCCCTTTGCATATGCATTCTTGCTTAGCCACAATCTGGGCTAGCTGGCTTGCCCTGACCAGATAGGTTCTCTGTACATAAGTTGCAGGAGAGGCTTGCTCCTTTGCCACCCATGCTCTGAGACTACTACAGGTGATCTCTGAGCACACACAGACACACACAAACAGACAGACAGATAGACACACACACACACACACACACATTACTGTCAGGTTGGTAGTAGAGCCTATGGTGAAGGCTGGGGCTGTCTGGGGTCTGTGGGCATGAGAGCTGCTGTCTTACAATCTCTACAAGCCAGGTTTGAACCTGTCATCAATGAACACAGTGTAGGAGGTTTTTGAATTCTGGTCTCTTTCCAACTCATCTATTTCTCTTCTCACCTTCTCTATCTCTAACTCTCACATGCTCTCACACACTCTGTCTTCACTCATTAATATTTTACTTAGATTCTTATTTTACGGACAGGCCCAGATAGACAAAGAGAGTTACCAGAGCACTGCTGAGCTCTGGCTTGTTGTGTCGGCGATTTCACCTAGACTACTGGAGCCTCAGTTTGTAAGTCTTTCTGACACAAGCCATATTCTGTCTCCTCATTTCCATGCCAGTATCACTCAGAGTTTATAATAAAGATATACATACATGTATATATATACATATAGATTTATATATCTGTCATTTTTAGAATGTTCGACCTATGTATTTGACCTTCTTTCAGAATTACCACATTTATAACAGCCTAGTTTTTCTGAAATAATTGGCCATATAGTTGGAGCAGGATTCAATACAATTATAAATAATAGAACCTTCCAGTAGCATTTCTAATCGTGTTTCTATTAGCATCCTTATTGTAATTATCATGGCCCAGATCTTCCCTCCTTTTTCTAGTGTAAGCTTCAATACGTATGTGTTTGTTTTCTTTCTCCGGAAATCTTAATGTCCCTGGACCCTGAAGTGTTCGGGTATTTTTGAAGCAGCCCTCTGTTTCTCAGCAGATGGTTTCTATGTTTCTGCTGTCATCAGGTCTTCTTGTGGTTTTTGTCCTTATTTATTTTTATTGTTTCAAGTCCTCCTAGATCATCCCCATTTATTTGCATATTTATTTATTTAGTCAGGTATCACATGTGGCATCATTTCTTCTGCTTGAGAGATTTTCTCTTATAACTGAAGGGAACTTTTGATGCACAATACATTTCCTGGGGCAAATACTACACACATATGGTGAAGGCTTGGGTTGTCTGGGGTCTGTGGGCATTAGAGCTGCTGCGTGACAATCTCTACAACCCAGGTTTGAACCTGTCATGAATGAACACAGCCTAGGGGGTTTTTGACTTCTGTTCTATTTCCAACTCTTCTATTTCTCTTCTCGCCATCTCTGTCTCTGACTCTCACAGGCTCTCTCTCACTCTGTCTGAACTCAGGAATATTTTACTTATATCCTTATTTTATTGACAGGCCCAGATATACAAAGAGAGTGGCCAGAGCACTGCTGAGCTCTGGCTGGTTTTGTTTGTGATTTCACCTAGGCTACTGGAGCCTCTGATTGGTAAGTCTCTCTGACTTAAGCCATATTCTGTCTCCTCATATCCATGGCAGTATCTCTCAGACTTTATAATAAAGATATACATCCATATACATATATAAATATACATATATATCTCTGTCATTTTTAGAATTGTCAACCTATGTAATTGATCTTAATCAGAATTCACACATTTACAACAGGTTCCTTTTTCCCTACTAATTGGCCACATAGTTGGAGCAGGATTCAATACAATTATAAATAATAGAACCTTCCAGTAGCATTTCTAATAGCATTTCTATCAGCATCCTTATTTTAATTATCATAGTACAGAACTTGCCTCCTTTCTCTAGTGTAAGCTTCAATACATATGAGTTTCTTTTCATTCTCCCGAAATCTTAATTTCCCTGGACTCTGAAGGGTCTCGGAACTTTTGAAGCAGCCCTTGATTCTCAGCAGATGGTTTCTATGTTTCTGCTGTCATCAGGTCTTCTTGTGCTTTTTGTTTTTATTTTTCATTTGTTTCAAATCCTCCTAGATAACCCCCATTTATTTGCATATTTATTATTTATTTATTTATTTGGTTCTATATTACATGAGGGGTCCATTCTTCTGCTTGATAGATTTTTCTCTTATAATTGAAGGGAAGTTTACACTCACAATACATATCCTGTCGTAAATACTACACACATATGGTGAAGGCTGGGGTTGTCTGGGGTCTGTGGACAGGAGACTGCTGCCCTACAATCTCGACAACCCAGGTTTGAACCTGTCATGTATGAACACAGAGTGGGAGCTTTTGGACTTCTGGTCTCTTTCCAACTCTTCTATTTCTCTTCTTGCCTTCTCTGTCTCTGACTCTCACAGGCTCTCACTCACTCTGTCTGCACTCATTAATATTTTACTTATATATTATTTGACTGACAGGCCCAGATATACAAAGCGAGTCACCAGGGCCCAGCTGAGCTCTGGATTGTTTTGTTGGCGATTTCACCTAGGTTTCTGGAGCCTCAGCTTTGTAAGTCTCTCTGGCACAAGCCATACTCTGTCTCCTCATAGCCATGCCAGTATCCCTCATAGTTGATAATAAAGATACACATACATATATGTACATATACATACATATATATATATATATATATATATATATATCAGACATTTTTAGAATTGTTGACATTTTTATTTGATCTGAATGCAGAATTACCGCATTTATAATAGCCTCCTTATTCATAAATAATTGGTCACATAGTTGGAGCAGGATTCACTACAATTATAAATTATAAACTTTCCAGGAGCATTTCCAATAGCCTTTCTATCAGTATCCTTATTGTAATTATCATAGCACAGAACTTGCCTCCATTTTCTAGTGTAAGCTTCAAATCATATGCGTTTCTTTTCATTCTCGGAATTCGTAATTTGCCTGGACCCTGTGTGTCAGGGAATTTTTGAAGCAGCCCTCTATTTCTCAGCAGACGTTTTCTATATTTCTGCTGTCATCAGGTCTTCCTGTGGTGTTTGTTTTTATTTTTTATTTTTTTCAAATCCTCTTAGATCATTCCCATTTATTTGCATATTTATTTATTTATTTATTTCGTCCGATATCACATGAGGGGTCATTTCTTCTGCCTGATAGATTTTCTCTTATAATTGAAGGGAACTTTTGACACACAATACATTTCCTTTTGCAGATACTACACACTACTACAACTGCTACTGCACTGTTTTTGACAGTGACATCCAATGCACAATGGATTAGTATTGCATGGCTCTAGAGAATGTTCACTATTTAACCTACAATGTTTTTAACCTCACAAATATTTATTCTGTTCTTTCTTGGGGGATGAATGGTTTACAGTCAACAGTTCCATGTAATAGTGGGCACGGGGGGGGTAATTTTTCCCACTACCCCTGTATTTCTGTACATCCTTTGTAACTTTCTTATTGAGGAGAAGCAAACAGTCATAAATTGAGAGAGCAGGGCCCAAGCAGGAAGAGAGACAGAGAGACATCTGCAGCTCTGATTTGTCACTAGCCCAGCTTTTCCCTAGCTGGGTAAGTGTGACCAGGGGCTCAAAACAGGGTCCTGGGATTCCACATAGTTCCCTGGCAGCTCCACCAGCTGTTCCTCCAACCCATGCTCCCTTCGTTGTCCATGTAACTATCGATCTGCTCTAGGCATTTCTCACCTTCATATGCCAGAAACTTAACACTTCTCCCTTCCACCCATGAAACTTTGTCCTTTTGCTAGGGTGCAAAACAGCAACTCCAATCCAAGTTATTTTCGGGACAAGTGTGTAAGTCTCTGTGGGAAGGTGTGTCTGTGTGTGTGTGTGTGTGTGTGTAAGTGTGCATAAGTGTGTTTCAGTTAAGATTACCACTGTTGTTTCTTTATTCCTGACACAGGGACTTAGGAACTGGGTTGTGTTATGACAAAGGAAGTTTGCACTGCACAAGTGGTTTTTCAAGTATGAATTGGCACATTGGATTGTGGACTCTGTTGTGCATTCTCCCAGGTGGTCCTCAGATGGGTTCTTTCCTTTGCTATTCCCATGCTGTGTGTAATTTTCTGGGTAGACTCAAAAAGGATTGGCATAGGGAGCTCAGCTGCATTCTGTTGTATGTCCACAAGGTGGTGGCAAAGACCATAGTTGAGTGTAGTGATTCTGTGGAATGAGGAGAACTCTAGGAATTGTGGCCCGTGGACAGCAGGGTTGAAATTGACGTAGAGTGCCCTAGACATCTGTTCTTTCCTGTGGGGTGGGGGGATCCCCCATTTGGCTTTGCAAGTGGAAGGGGTTTCTCTCTTTGCCTGGGATGACTCTACTGGGAGCTTGTGAATCCCTGTGCTCAGCTGCATTCTGCTGGGTGTCCACAAGAGGGCAGCACCAGGGCGGGACTAAGGCTCCATGGGGCAAGTGCCCTGAGGCACTGGGCTAGGAGAGTGGCCACAGTGTTTCTGGGTGTGCCCCAAGAGCATGGCCAGCCTAGCGCAGGCAGGCAGTGTCCTAAGCATGGGCCCAGAGAGGAGCTGTGGGGGTCGTGTTTGCAGAAACAGGGCCTTCAGAGGATGGCAGAAAGTCCCCGGGGGCGGGCCTCAGAGCCCGTGCCCAATGAGCCTGAGGGGAGGGCCCAGTGGGTATTCATAGAGACAGCTGGCCAATCAGAGAGGAGGAACGTCACCCTCAGGGGCGTGAAGCAAGAGCTGGCCAATGAGAACAGAGGAGGAGTTGCGTGGGCGGGCCTCAGAGAGCAGCCCACCAATGAGAGCCTGGGTGCTGGCTCTGGGTGGGCGTACCCCTGGAGGTCAGCCAATCAGGATCCAGCGGAAGTGCCTGGGGGGCGGGCCCTCGGGAGGCTGTCCAATGAGCGCCTGGGGCGGGCCTCGTGGGCGGAGCCCAGGAGGCTGGCCAATCATGGGGCAAGGGCGGTGACCTTCCTGGGCGTGCCTTAGGAACTGGCCTATCAGAGGGCGCCCCTCAGACAGCAGCCCGCCAATGGGAGCCAAGAGAAGGCTGGCTGGGGGCGTGTCCCTGGGACACCAGGCCAATCAGAGTCGAGCGGAAGTGGCTGGTGGGCGGGCCTTCCGGAGGCTGCCCAATCAGCGTGCTGCAGGGCCGTGTGGGCGGTGCTCAAGGCCGCTGGCCAATCACTGACTAGGGGCCCAGACCCTCCTGGGCGTGTCCAAGCACACTGGCCAATGAGATTGCTGGTGGGGTTCTGGGCATGGCCTAGGCCTCTGGCCTATCAGAGCCTGGCTGGCGCCCTGTGGGCGGGCCTTCTGAAGGAATCCCGCCAATGGGAGCTCAGAGCTGGCCTTAAAAGGCTGGGCGTGCTTCCAGGAAATGCGAAGCAGGGTTCAGCCCAGGGCCCTGCCTTGCAGAAGCTGTCCAGTGTGCATGTGTATAACTCCCTTTGTGCCTGTGCCTCTGTGGATTTGTGTGTGTGTGTGTGTGTGTGTGTGTGTGTGTGTCTGAGGGAGGGAGAGAGAGAGAGAACAACAGATCACTGTGGCACAGGTGATTTTGTGCAAAACACTTGGCACATTCTGATTTACAGCTCAATATTGACACCAGGGCAGCTCTCCTTGGCCCTTGGTCACTTTTCTTCTTTTCAGATGTAAAGACACTGAAGAGGGAGAGGTTTTTGCCCTGAGGCTTGCACTGGGAACTAGCAGCTGCCCTGTTTGTGTTGCCAGACTAGGAAACCTGTGGTGCCTGTCCATGTGGAGAGTCTCCTGGATGAGTTCCTTCTCAAGCCTTTTTCGCTCGGTCCCGTTGGAGCTGCATATAGCTAATGATTTGGAGATTTTATTCCTTTGGACAATTCTTTTCCTGATGCAAAGTTTCTCTCCAGGTTTTAGCAATCAATTGTGTGAATGTCACATCGAATCCATTGTAGAAAATGACTACATCAGTGTCTCTCTCTCTCTTTCTCTCTCTCTCTCTATCTCTCTCTCTATATATATATTTATGTATGTAACATGTAGAGGTCTGAAAATATTTTTAGCTAGAGACCTGCACAGCTCTGGATTAGGGTAGCAATGTGGATACACCTGGCCCTTCTGAGCCACAGTCATGAGAGACATCTCACAGAGCCATATCGTATATCACTCTACAAATCTCTCTCAGCACAAACTACCACTGCCAAATCATCTACTTCCCTCTTGCTCTTTTTGTCCACCGAGTCTTATCCCAAAACTGTAAATCAAAGAAGAAATAGACATAGTGCAGTTCCCTGCACACAGGACAGGCTGAGGCTGGACCAGGGAGATGCAATACGCCAGCCTGCATCTTGGCTGGAGCATCACTATGACTACTTCGAATTTGGAGAGGCGAGGGCAGTTTGGGAGAGTGGGCTGCCGGCCAAGGGTTGCTTCTCAGAGTGGCTAAGACCTAGATGTTCTAAGTGTTACCTTTCCTCACAAACATAAAATAGCAATGCCACTTGTAAGAAGTATGCATGGGCATGGAGGGTTTGTCTTCAGTGCTCTGGCACTGATCAACACAGGGCCAGAATTTCAGTCCTTGTCTGTCTCTGTCATTCTGTCTCTCTGACTGTCTCTACGTGCCTTCTTCACTGGGCCCTTACTGGAAGTCAGTGCATGCATCGTGAACTCAGCCTTCCTGGTGTTGAAATTTTCCTTTCTTTGCCCTTTGGATTATTTAGTCTCCTGCACATGGTGTAGTACAGAGGGGAACTGCGGAGACAGCGTTGCTGCTGCAGGTTCCAGGCATATGTCCATCTCCAGCTGCAGCTGTCCAGGCCCTCTGTGCTTGACTGCCATTCTCCAGGGCCCTGAGGCTGACACTCAGCCTCAATGCAGCCCTCCTCACCTTCCTGCACAGCATCCTTGTCCTTATTCCATGAGAGCCCCGGTCAAGGGAAGTGAAACTCGATCCCCCTGGCACACACACTGTGCTTTCCCTCTATTAAGCCAAATGGAAAGGATCTGAGGTACTGATGGCCACACCAGTGTCCAGATTTTCCATGCAAAACGGAAGCTTCCAGTGTTCAGAAAGAGGGTGTTTTGATGGCTGTGAAATGTCTTTTCCAAGTGCCTCATGGTGTTTCAAATCCCTTTGAAACCTGAAGTTCTTTCTTGTATCTAGGGAATATTTTCACCACTGGCCAGAAGGGCCGCCCAACTAGGAGCACAGCTATCCAGGGGTCAGGAGGTCTTCCAGCCTGCTAGCTCCTGGAGGGATTCCTGCGTATGTCCTCAGGGCCCAAGTGCAAAAGGTGTTTCCAATTGCCTTGATTAGCAGCAGCCAGGCCCTCAGGTGAGGGGCAGGGCTGTGATCTTGACTGGAAGCCCCTAATTTGGCCAATGGAGGCATCCATCTTTTTTTGTCTGTCCATAGCAAGGGCCCAGGGAGTTTGTGCTTCCTGCAAGCAGAGCGACATTGTATGGGACACTCATGCAAGCCTACTTCTGGGAATCTCTCTGAGTGTGATGTGTGGACACCAGGACACCATGATCAGGGATGTGAGGCCACAGGAGCAATTGCCTTAGCCGGACCCAAAGGGTAGGTGTAAGGGGCCGGGTTCATCCACTATTGTTTGGTTCAACACACTTCCCATCTATGTGGAAACACAGCCCTTTCTGGGTACTTTCTGGGCTTGTAATCTGCTGCCCTGAGCAGTGGACTGAGAGCCTGGAGGCTGAGTAGGCAGCCAAACGTGACTAGACAGGCTCATGCCCCTGAATTCTGAGGGGTGCCCCAGCTTCCCCCATTGGCAGTGTTTGGATCATAGTGAGGCATGGCATTGATTCGGAACTCAGGAGAGTGAGACATCAGAGTCCCTTTGCATATGCATTCTTGCTTAGCCACAATCTGGGCTAGCTGGCTTGCCCTGACCAGATAGGTTCTCTGTACATAAGTTGCAGGAGAGACTGGCTCCCTTGCCACCCATGCTCTGAGACTACCACAGGTGATCTCTGAGCACACACAGACACACACAAACAGACAGACAGATAGACACACACACACACACACATTACTGTCAGGTTGGTAGTAGAGCATATGGTGAAGGCTGGGGCTGTCTGGGGTCTGTGGGCATGAGAGCTGCTGCCTTACAATCTCTACAAGCCAGTTTTGAACCTGTCATCAATGAACACAGTGTAGGAGGTTTTTGAATTCTGGTCTCTTTCCAACTCATCTATTTCTCTTCTCGCCTTCTCTATCTCTAACTCTCACATGCTCTCACACACTCTGTCTTCACTCATTAATATTTTACTTAGATTCTTATTTTACTGACAGGCCCAGATAGACAAATAGAGTTACCAGAGCACTGCTGAGCTCTGGCTTGTTGTGTTGGCGATTTCACCTAGGCTACTGGAGCCTCAGTTTGTAAGTCTTTCTGACACAAGCCATATTCTGTCTCCTCATTTCCATGCCAGTATCACTCAGAGTTTATAATAAAGATATACATACATGTATATATATACATATAGATTTATATATCTGTCATTTTTAGAATGTTCGACCTATGTATTTGACCTTCTTTCAGAATTACCACATTTATAACAGCCTAGTTTTTCTGAAATAATTGGCCATATAGTTGGAGCAGGATTCAATACAATAATAAATAATAGAACCTTCCAGTAGCATTTCTAATCGTGTTTCTATTAGCATCCTTATTGTAATTATCATGGCCCAGATCTTCCCTCCTTTTTCTAGTGTAAGCTTCAATACGTATGTGTTTGTTTTCTTTCTCCGGAAATCTTAATGTCCCTGGACCCTGAAGTGTTAGGGAATTTTTGAAGCAGCCCTCTGTTTCTCAGCAGATGGTTTCTATGTTTCTGCTGTCATCAGGTCTTCTTGTGGTTTTTGTCTTTATTTATTTTTATTGTTTCAAGTCCTCCTAGATCATCCCCATTTATTTGCATATTTATTTATTTAGTCAGGTATCACATGTGGCATCATTTCTTCTGCTTGAGAGTTTTTCTCTTATAACTGAAGGGAACTTTTGATGCACAATACATTTCCTGGGGCAAATACTACACACATATGGTGAAAGCTTGGGTTGTCTGGGGTCTGTGGGCATTAGAGCTGCTGCGTGACAATCTCTACAACCCAGGTTTGAACCTGTCATGAATGAACACAGCCTAGGGGGTTTTTGACTTCTGTTCTATTTCCAACTCTTCTATTTCTCTTCTCGCCATCTCTGTCTCTGACTCTCACAGGCTCTCTCTCACTCTGTCTGAACTCAGGAATATTTTACTTATATCCTTATTTTATTGACAGGCCCAGATATACAAAGAGAGTGGCCAGAGCACTGCTGAGCTCTGGCTGGTTTTGTTTGTGATTTCACCTAGGCTACTGGAGCCTCTGATTGGTAAGTCTCTCTGACTTAAGCCATATTCTGTCTCCTCATATCCATGGCAGTATCTCTCAGACTTTATAATAAAGATATACATCCATATACATATATAAATATACATATATATCTCTGTCATTTTTAGAATTGTCAACCTATGTAATTGATCTTAATCAGAATTCACACATTTACAACAGGTTCCTTTTTCCCTACTAATTGGCCACATAGTTGGAGCAGGATTCAATACAATTATAAATAATAGAACCTTCCAGTAGCATTTCTAATAGCATTTCTATCAGCATCCTTATTTTAATTATCATAGTACAGAACTTGCCTCCTTTCTCTAGTGTAAGCTTCAATACATATGAGTTTCTTTTCATTCTCCCGAAATCTTAATTTCCCTGGACTCTGAAGGGTCTCGGAACTTTTGAAGCAGCCCTTGATTCTCAGCAGATGGTTTCTATGTTTCTGCTGTCATCAGGTCTTCTTGTGCTTTTTGTTTTTATTTTTCATTTGTTTCAAATCCTCCTAGATAACCCCCATTTATTTGCATATTTATTATTTATTTATTTATTTGGTTCTATATTACATGAGGGGTCCATTCTTCTGCTTGATAGATTTTTCTCTTATAATTGAAGGGAAGTTTACACTCACAATACATATCCTGTCGTAAATACTACACACATATGGTGAAGGCTGGGGTTGTCTGGGGTCTGTGGACAGGAGACTGCTGCCCTACAATCTCGACAACCCAGGTTTGAACCTGTCATGTATGAACACAGAGTGGGAGCTTTTGGACTTCTGGTCTCTTTCCAACTCTTCTATTTCTCTTCTTGCCTTCTCTGTCTCTGAATCTCACAGGCTCTCAATCACTCTGTCTGCACTCATTAATATTTTACTTATATATTATTTGACTGACAGGCCCAGATATACAAAGCGAGTCACCAGGGCCCAGCTGAGCTCTGGATTGTTTTGTTGGCGATTTCACCTAGGTTTCTGGAGCCTCAGCTTTGTAAGTCTCTCTGGCACAAGCCATACTCTGTCTCCTCATAGCCATGCCAGTATCCCTCATAGTTGATAATAAAGATACACATACATATATGTACATATACATACATATATATATATATATATATATCAGACATTTTTAGAATTGTTGACCTTTTTATTTGATCTGAATGCAGAATTACCGCATTTATAACAGCCTCCTTATTCATAAATAATTGGTCACATAGTTGGAGCAGGATTCACTACAATTATAAATTATAAACTTTCCAGGAGCATTTCCAATAGCCTTTCTATCAGTATCCTTATTGTAATTATCATAGCACAGAACTTGCCTCCATTTTCTAGTGTAAGCTTCAAATCATATGCGTTTCTTTTCATTCTCGGAATTCGTAATTTGCCTGGACCCTGTGTGTCAGGGAATTTTTGAAGCAGCCCTCTATTTCTCAGCAGACGTATTCTATATTTCTGCTGTCATCAGGTCTTCCTGTGGTGTTTGTTTTTATTTTTTATTTTTTTCAAATCCTCTTAGATCATTCCCATTTATTTGCATATTTATTTATTTATTTATTTCGTCCGATATCACATGAGGGGTAATTTCTTCTGCCTGATAGATTTTCTCTTATAATTGAAGGGAACTTTTGACACACAATACATTTCCTTTTGCAGATACTACACACTACTACAACTGCTACTGCACTGTTTTTGACAGTGACATCCAATGCACAATGGATTAGTATTGCATGGCTCTAGAGAATGTTCACTATTTAACCTACAATGTTTTTAACCTCACAAATATTTATTCTGTTCTTTCTTGGGGGATGAATGGTTTACAGTCAACAGTTCCATGTAATAGTGGGCACGGGGGGGTAATTTTTCCCACTACCCCTGTATTTCTGTACATCCTTTGTAACTTTCTTATTGAGGAGAAGCAAACAGTCATAAATTGAGAGAGCAGGGACCAAGCAGGAAGAGAGACAGAGAGACATCTGCAGCTCTGATTTGTCACTAGCCCAGCTTTTCCCGAGCTGGGTAAGTGTGACCAGGGGCTCAAAACAGGGTCCTGGGATTCCACATAGTTCCCTGGCAGCTCCACCAGCTGTTCCTCCAACCCATGCACCCTTCGTTGTCCATGTAACTATCGATCTGCTCTAGGCATTTCTCACCTTCATATGCCAGAAACTTAACACTTCTCTTCCACCCATCAAACTTTGACCTTTTGCTAGGGTGCAAAACAGCAACTCCAATCCAAGTTATTTTCGGGACAAGTGTGTACGTCTCTGTGGGAAGGTGTGTGTGTGTGTGTGTGTGTGTGTGTGTGTGTGTAAGTGTGCATAAGTGTGTTTCAGTTAAGATTACCGCTGTTGTTTCTTTATTCCTGACACAGGGACTTAGGAACTGGGTTGTGTTATGACAAAGGAAGTTTCCACTGCACAAGTGGTTTTTCAAGTATGAATTGGCACATTGGATTGTGGACTCTGTTGTGCATTCTCCCAGGTGGTCCTCAGATGGGTTCTTTCCTTTGCGATTCCCATGCTGTGTGTAATTTTCTGGGTAGACTCAAAGAGGAGTGGCATGGGGAGCTCAGCTGCATTCTGCTGTATGTCCACAAGGTGGCGGCAAAGACCATAGTTGAGTGTAGTGATTCTGTGGAATGAGGAGAACTCTAGGAATTGTGGCCTGTGGACAGCAGGGTTGAAATTGACGTAGAGTGCCCTAGACATCTGTTCTTTCCTGTGGGGTGGGGGGATCCCCCATTTGGCTTTGCAAGTGGAAGGGGTTTCTCTCTTTGCCTGGGATGACTCTACTGGGAGCTTGTGAATCCCTGTGCTCAGCTGCATTCTGCTGGGTGTCCACAAGAGGGCAGCACCAGGGCGGGACTAAGGCTCCATGGGGCAAGTGCCCTGAGGCACTGGGCTAGGAGAGTGGCGACAGTGTTCCTGGGTGTGCCCCAAGAGCATGGCCAGCCTAGCGCAGGCAGGCAGTGTCCTAAGGACGGGCCCAGACAGGAGCTGTGGGGGTCGTGTTTGCAGAAACAGGGCCTTCAGAGGATGGCAGAAAGTCCCCGGGGGCGGGCCTCAGAGCCCGTGCCCAAAGAGCCTGAGGGGAGGGCCCAGTGGGTATTCATAGAGACAGCTGGCCAATCAGAGAGGAGGATCGTCACCCTCAGGGGCGTGAAGCAAGAGCTGGCCAATGAGAACAGAGGAGGAGTTGCATGGGCGGGCCTCAGAGAGCAGCCCACCAATGAGAGCCTGGGTGCTGGCTCTGGGTGGGCGTACCCCTGGAGGTCAGCCAATCAGGGTCCAGCGGAAGTGCCTGGGGGCGGGCCCTCGGGAGGCTGTCCAATGAGCACCTGGGGCGGGCCTCGTGGGCGGAGCCCAGGAGGCTGGCCAATCATGGGGCAAGGGCGGTGACCTTCCTGGGCGTGCCTTAGGAACTGGCCTATCAGAGGGCGCCCCTCAGACAGCAGCCCGCCAATGGGAGCCAAGAGAAGGCTGGCTGGGGGCGTGTCCCTGGGACACCAGTCCAATCAGAGTCGAGCAGAAGTGGCTGGTGGGTGGGCCTTCCGGAGGCTGCCCAATCAGCGTGCTGCAGGGCCGTGTGGGCGGTGCTCAAGGCCGCTGGCCAATCACTGACTAGGGGCCCGGACCCTCCTGGGCGTGTCCAAGCACACTGGCCAATGAGATTTCTGGTGGGGTTCTGGGCGTGGTCTAGGCCTCTGGGCTATCAGAGCCTGGCTGGCGCCCTGTGGGCGGGCCTTCTGAAGGAATCCCGCCAATGGGAGCTCAGAGCTGGCCTTAAAAGGCTTGGGCGAGCTTCCAGGAAATGCGAAGCAGGGTTCAGCCCAGGGCCCTGCCTTGCAGAAGCTGTCCAGTGCGCATGTGTATAACTCCGTTTGTGCCTGTGCCTCTGTGGATTTGTGTGTGTGTGTGTGTGTGTGTGTGTCTGAGGGAGGGAGAGAGAGAGAGAACAACAGAATCACTGTGGCACAGGTGATTTTGTGCAAAACACTTGGCACATTCTGATTTACAGCTCAATATTGACACCAGGGCAGCTCTCCTTGGCCCTTGGTCACTTTTCTTCTTTTCAGATGTAAAGACACTGAAGAGGGAGAGGTTTTTGCCCTGAGGCTTGCACTGGGAACTAGCAGCTGCCCTGTTTGTGTTGCCAGACTAGGAAACCTGTGGTGCCTGTCCATGTGGAGAGTCTCCTGGATGAGTTCCTTCTCGAGCCTTTTTCGCTCGGTCCCGTTGGAGCTGCATATAGCTAATGATTTGGAGATTTTATTCCTTTGGACAATTCTTTTCCTGATGCAAAGTTTCTCTCCAGGTTTTAGCAATCAATTGTGTGAATGTCACATCGAATCCTTTGTAGAAAATGACTACATCAGTGTCTCTCTCTCTCTTTCTCTCTCTCTCTCTATCTCTCTCTCTCTCTATATATATGTATGTAACATGTAGAGGTCTGAAAATATTTTTTAGCTAGAGACCTGCACAGCTCTGGATTAGGGTAGCAATGTGGATACACCTGGCCCTTCTGAGCCACAGTCATGAGAGACATCTCACAGAGCCATATCGTATATCACTCTACAAATCTCTCTCAGCACAAACTACCACTGCCAAATCATCTACTTCCCTCTTGCTCTTTTTGTCCACCGAGTCTTATCCCAAAACTGTAAATCAAAGAAGAAATAGACATAGTGCAGTTCCCTGAACACAGGACAGGCTGAGGCTGGACCAGGGAGATGCAATACGCCAGCCTGCATCTTGGCTGGAGCATCACTATGACTACTTCGAATTTGGAGAGGCGAGGGCAGTTTTGGAGAGTGGGCTGCCGGCCAAGGGTTGCTTCTCAGAGTGGCTAAGACCTAGATGTTCTAAGTGTTACCTTTCCTCACAAACATAAAATAGCAATGCCACTTGTAAGAAGTATGCATGGGCATGGAGGGTTTGTCTTCAGTGCTCTGGCACTGATCAACACAGGGCCAGAATTTCAGTCCTTGTCTGTCTCTGTCATTCTGTCTCTCTGACTGTCTCTACAGTCAGGGGCGGGGCTATGATCTTGACTGGAAGCCCCTAATTTGGCCAATGGAGGCATCCATCTTTCTTTGTCTGTCCATAGCAAGGGCCCAGGGAGTTTGTGCTTCCTGCAAGCAGAGCGACATTGTATGGGACACTCATGCAAGCCTACTTCTGGGAATCTCTCTGAGTGTGATGTGTGGACACCAGGACACCATGATCAGGGATGTGAGGCCACAGGAGCAATTGCCTTAGCCGGACCCAAAGGGTAGGTGTAAGGGGCCGGGTTCATCCACTATTGTTTGGTTCAACACACTTCCCATCTATGTGGAAACACAGCCCTTTCTGGGTACTTTTTGGGCTTGTAATCTGCTGCTCTGAGCAGTGGACTGAGAGCCTGGAGGCTGAGTAGGCAGCCAAACTGGACAGGCTCAAGCCCCTGAATTCTGAGGGGTGCCCCAGCTTCCCCCATTGGCAGTGTTTGGATCATAGTGAGGCATGGCATTGATTCGGAACTCAGGAGAGTGAGACATCAGAGTCCCTTTGCATATGCATTCTTGCTTAGCCACAATCTGGGCTAGCTGGCTTGCCCTGACCAGATAGGTTCTCTGTACATAAGTTGCAGGAGAGGCTGGCTCCCTTGCCACCCATGCTCTGAGACTACTACAGGTGATCTCTGAGCACACACAGACACACACAAACAGACAGACAGATAGACACACACACACACACATTACTGTCACGTTGGTAGTAGAGCATATGGTGAAGGCTGGGGCTGTCTGGGGTCTGTGGGAATGAGAGCTGCTGCCTTACAATCTCTACAAGCCAGGTTTGAACCTGTCATCAATGAACACAGTGTAGGAGGTTTTTGAATTCTGGTCTCTTTCCAACTCATCTATTTCTCTTCTCGCCTTCTCTATCTCTAACTCTCACATGCTCTCACACACTCTGTCTTCACTCATTAATATTTTACTTAGATTCTTATTTTACTGACAGGCCCAGATAGACAAATAGAGTTACCAGAGCACTGCTGAGCTCTGGCTTGTTGTGTTGGCGATTTCACCTAGGCTACTGGAGCCTCAGTTTGTAAGTCTTTCTGACACAAGCCATATTCTGTCTCCTCATTTCCATGCCAGTATCACTCAGAGTTTATAATAAAGATATACATACATGTATATATATACATATAGATTTATATATCTGTCATTTTTAGAATGTTCGACCTATGTATTTGACCTTCTTTCAGAATTACCACATTTATAACAGCCTAGTTTTTCTGAAATAATTGGCCATATAGTTGGAGCAGGATTCAATACAATAATAAATAATAGAACCTTCCAGTAGCATTTCTAATCGTGTTTCTATTAGCATCCTTATTGTAATTATCATGGCCCAGATCTTCCCTCCTTTTTCTAGTGTAAGCTTCAATACGTATGTGTTTGTTTTCTTTCTCCGGAAATCTTAATGTCCCTGGACCCTGAAGTGTTAGGGAATTTTTGAAGCAGCCCTCTGTTTCTCAGCAGATGGTTTCTATGTTTCTGCTGTCATCAGGTCTTCTTGTGGTTTTTGTCTTTATTTATTTTTATTGTTTCAAGTCCTCCTAGATCATCCCCATTTATTTGCATATTTATTTATTTAGTCAGGTATCACATGTGGCATCATTTCTTCTGCTTGAGAGTTTTTCTCTTATAACTGAAGGGAACTTTTGATGCACAATACATTTCCTGGGGCAAATACTACACACATATGGTGAAAGCTTGGGTTGTCTGGGGTCTGTGGGCATTAGAGCTGCTGCGTGACAATCTCTACAACCCAGGTTTGAACCTGTCATGAATGAACACAGCCTAGGGGGTTTTTGACTTCTGTTCTATTTCCAACTCTTCTATTTCTCTTCTCGCCATCTCTGTCTCTGACTCTCACAGGCTCTCTCTCACTCTGTCTGAACTCAGGAATATTTTACTTATATCCTTATTTTATTGACAGGCCCAGATATACAAAGAGAGTGGCCAGAGCACTGCTGAGCTCTGGCTGGTTTTGTTTGTGATTTCACCTAGGCTACTGGAGCCTCTGATTGGTAAGTCTCTCTGACTTAAGCCATATTCTGTCTCCTCATATCCATGGCAGTATCTCTCAGACTTTATAATAAAGATATACATCCATATACATATATAAATATACATATATATCTCTGTCATTTTTAGAATTGTCAACCTATGTAATTGATCTTAATCAGAATTCACACATTTACAACAGGTTCCTTTTTCCCTACTAATTGGCCACATAGTTGGAGCAGGATTCAATACAATTATAAATAATAGAACCTTCCAGTAGCATTTCTAATAGCATTTCTATCAGCATCCTTATTTTAATTATCATAGTACAGAACTTGCCTCCTTTCTCTAGTGTAAGCTTCAATACATATGAGTTTCTTTTCATTCTCCCGAAATCTTAATTTCCCTGGACTCTGAAGGGTCTCGGAACTTTTGAAGCAGCCCTTGATTCTCAGCAGATGGTTTCTATGTTTCTGCTGTCATCAGGTCTTCTTGTGCTTTTTGTTTTTATTTTTCATTTGTTTCAAATCCTCCTAGATAACCCCCATTTATTTGCATATTTATTATTTATTTATTTATTTGGTTCTATATTACATGAGGGGTCCATTCTTCTGCTTGATAGATTTTTCTCTTATAATTGAAGGGAAGTTTACACTCACAATACATATCCTGTCGTAAATACTACACACATATGGTGAAGGCTGGGGTTGTCTGGGGTCTGTGGACAGGAGACTGCTGCCCTACAATCTCGACAACCCAGGTTTGAACCTGTCATGTATGAACACAGAGTGGGAGCTTTTGGACTTCTGGTCTCTTTCCAACTCTTCTATTTCTCTTCTTGCCTTCTCTGTCTCTGACTCTCACAGGCTCTCACTCACTCTGTCTGCACTCATTAATATTTTACTTATATATTATTTGACTGACAGGCCCAGATATACAAAGCGAGTCACCAGGGCCCAGCTGAGCTCTGGATTGTTTTGTTGGCGATTTCACCTAGGTTTCTGGAGCCTCAGCTTTGTAAGTCTCTCTGGCACAAGCCATACTCTGTCTCCTCATAGCCATGCCAGTATCCCTCATAGTTGATAATAAAGATACACATACATATATGTACATATACATACATATATATATATCAGACATTTTTAGAATTGTTGACCTTTTTATTTGATCTGAATGCAGAATTACCGCATTTATAATAGCCTCCTTATTCATAAATAATTGGTCACATAGTTGGAGCAGGATTCACTACAATTATAAATTATAAACTTTCCAGGAGCATTTCCAATAGCCTTTCTATCAGTATCCTTATTGTAATTATCATAGCACAGAACTTGCCTCCATTTTCTAGTGTAAGCTTCAAATCGTATGCGTTTCTTTTCATTCTCGGAATTCGTAATTTGCCTGGACCCTGTGTGTCAGGAATTTTTGAAGCAGCCCTCTATTTCTCAGCAGACGTTTTCTATATTTCTGCTGTCATCAGGTCTTCCTGTGGTGTTTGTTTTTATTTTTTATTTTTTTCAAATCCTCTTAGATCATTCCCATTTATTTGCATATTTATTTATTTATTTATTTCGTCCGATATCACATGAGGGGTCATTTCTTCTGCCTGATAGATTTTCTCTTATAATTGAAGGGAACTTTTGACACACAATACATTTCCTTTTGCAGATACTACACACTACTACAACTGCTACTGCACTGTTTTTGACAGTGACATCCAATGCACAATGGATTAGTATTGCATGGCTCTAGAGAATGTTCGCTATTTAACCTACAATGTTTTTAACCTCACAAATATTTATTCTGTTCTTTCTTGGGGGATGAATGGTTTACAGTCAACAGTTCCATGTAATAGTGGGCACGGGGGGTAATTTTTCCCACTACCCCTGTATTTCTGTACATCCTTTGTAACTTTCTTATTGAGGAGAAGCAAACAGTCATAAATTGAGAGAGCAGGGCCCAAGCAGGAAGAGAGACAGAGAGACATCTGCAGCTCTGATTTGTCACTAGCCCAGCTTTTCCCTAGCTGGGTAAGTGTGACCAGGGGCTCAAAACAGGGTCCTGGGATTCCACATAGTTCCCTGGCAGCTCCACCAGCTGTCCCTCCAACCCATGCTCCCTTCGTTGTCCATGTAACTATGGATCTGCTCTAGGCATTTCTCACCTTCATATGCCAGAAACTTAACACTTCTCCCTTCCACCCATGAAACTTTGACCTTTTGCTAGGGTGCAAAACAGCAACTCCAATCCAAGTTATTTTCGGGACAAGTGTGTACGTCTCTGTGGGAAGGTGTGTGTGTGTGTGTGTGTGTGTAAGTGTGCATAAGTGTGTTTCAGTTAAGATTACCGCTGTTGTTTCTTTATTCCTGACACAGGGACTTAGGAACTGGGTTGTGTTATGACAAAGGAAGTTTGCACTGCACAAGTGGTTTTTCAAGTATGAATTGGCACATTGGATTGTGGACTCTGTTGTGCATTCTCCCAGGTGGTCCTCAGATGGGTTCTTTCCTTTGCTATTCCCATGCTGTGTGTAATTTTCTGGGTAGACTCAAAGAGGAGTGGCATGGGGAGCTCAGCTGCATTCTGCTGTATGTCCACAAGGTGGCGGCAAAGACCATAGTTGAGTGTAGTGATTCTGTGGAATGAGGAGAACTCTAGGAATTGTGGCCCGTGGACAGCAGGGTTGAAATTGACGTAGAGTGCCCTAGACATCTGTTCTTTCCTGTGGGGTGGGGGGATCCCCCATTTGGCTTTGCAAGTGGAAGGGGTTTCTCTCTTTGCCTGGGATGACTCTACTGGGAGCTTGTGAATCCCTGTGCTCAGCTGCATTCTGCTGGGTGTCCACAAGAGGGCAGCACCAGGGCGGGACTAAGGCTCCATGGGGCAAGTGCCCTGAGGCACTGGGCTAGGAGAGTGGCCACAGTGTTTCTGGGTGTGCCCCAAGAGCATGGCCAGCCTAGCGCAGGCAGGCAGTGTCCTAAGGACGGGCCCAGACAGGAGCTGTGGGGGTCGTGTTTGCAGAAACAGGGCCTTCAGAGGATGGCAGAAAGTCCCCGGGGGCGGGCCTCAGAGCCCGTGCCCAATGAGCCTGAGGGGAGGGCCCAGTGGGTATTCATAGAGACAGCTGGCCAATCAGAGAGGAGGAACGTCACCCTCAGGGGCGTGAAGCAAGAGCTGGCCAATGAGAACAGAGGAGGAGTTGCGTGGGCGGGCCTCAGAGAGCAGCCCACCAATGAGAGCCTGGGTGCTGGCTCTGGGTGGGCGTACCCCTGGAGGTCAGCCAATCAGGGTCCAGCGGAAGTGCCTGGGGGGCGGGCCCTCGGGAGGCTGTCCAATGAGCGCCTGGGGCGGGCCTCGTGGGCGGAGCCCAGGAGGCTGGCCAATCATGGGGCAAGGGCGGTGACCTTCCTGGGCGTGCCTTAGGAACTGGCCTATCAGAGGGCGCCCCTCAGACAGCAGCCCGCCAATGGGAGCCAAGAGAAGGCTGGCTGGGGGCGTCTCCCTGGGACACCAGGCCAATCAGAGTCGAGCGGAAGTGGCTGGTGGGCGGGCCTTCCGGAGGCTGCCCAATCAGCGTGCTGCAGGGCCGTGTGGGCGGTGCTCAAGGCCGCTGGCCAATCACTGACTAGGGGCCCGGACCCTCCTGGGCGTGTCCAAGCACACTGGCCAATGAGATTGCTGGTGGGGTTCTGGGCGTGGCCTAGGCCTCTGGCCTATCAGAGCCTGGCTGGCGCCCTGTGGGCGGGCCTTCTGAAGGAATCCCGCCAATGGGAGCTCAGAGATGGCCTTAAAAGGCTGGGCGTGCTTCCAGGAAATGCGAAGCAGGGTTCAGCCCAGGGCTCTGCCTTGCAGAAGCTGTCCAGTGCGCATGTGTATAACTCCGTTTGTGCCTGTGCCTCTGTGGATTTGTGTGTGTGTGTGTGTGTGTGTGTGTGTGTGTGTGTGTGTGTGTCTGAGGGAGGGAGAGAGAGAGAGAACAACAGAATCACTGTGGCACAGGTGATTTTGTGCAAAACACTTGGCACATTCTGATTTACAGCTCAATATTGACACCAGGGCAGCTCTCCTTGGCCCTTGGTCACTTTTCTTCTTTTCAGATGTAAAGACACTGAAGAGGGAGAGGTTTTTGCCCTGAGGCTTGCACTGGGAACTAGCAGCTGCCCTGTTTGTGTTGCCAGACTAGGAAACCTGTGGTGCCTGTCCATGTGGAGAGTCTCCTGGATGAGTTCCTTCTCGAGCCTTTTTCGCTCGGTCCCGTTGGAGCTGCATATAGCTAATGATTTGGAGATTTTATTCCTTTGGACAATTCTTTTCCTGATGCAAAGTTTCTCTCCAGGTTTTAGCAATCAATTGTGTGAATGTCACATCGAATCCATTGTAGAAAATGACTACATCAGTGTCTCTCTCTCTTTCTCTCTCTCTCTATCTCTCTCTCTCTCTATATATATATATGTATGTAACATGTAGAGGTCTGAAAATATTTTTTAGCTAGAGACCTGCACAGCTCTGGATTAGGGTAGCAATGTGGATACACCTGGCCCTTCTGAGCCACAGTCATGAGAGACATCTCACAGAGCCATATCGTATATCACTCTACAAATCTCTCTCAGCACAAACTACCACTGCCAAATCATCTACTTCCCTCTTGCTCTTTTTGTCCACCGAGTCTTATCCCAAAACTGTAAATCAAAGAAGAAATAGACATAGTGCAGTTCCCTGCACACAGGACAGGCTGAGGCTGGACCAGGGAGATGCAATACGCCAGCCTGCATCTTGGCTGGAGCATCACTATGACTACTTCGAATTTGGAGAGGCGAGGGCAGTTTGGGAGAGTGGGCTGCCGGCCAAGGGTTGCTTCTCAGAGTGGCTAAGACCTAGATGTTCTAAGTGTTACCTTTCCTCACAAACATAAAATAGCAATGCCACTTGTAAGAAGTATGCATGGGCATGGAGGGTTTGTCTTCAGTGCTCTGGCACTGATCAACACAGGGCCAGAATTTCAGTCCTTGTCTGTCTCTGTCATTCTGTCTCTCTGACTGTCTCTACGTGCCTTCTTCACTGGGCCCTTACTGGAAGTCAGTGCATGCATCGTGAACTCAGCCTTCCTGGTGTTGAAATTTTCCTTTCTTTGCCCTTTGGATTATTTAGTCTCCTGCACATGGTGTAGTACAGAGGGGAACTGCGGAGACAGCGTTGCTGCTGCAGGTTCCAGGCATATGTCCATCTCCAGCTGCAGCTGTCCAGGCCCTCTGTGCTTGACTGCCATTCTCCAGGGCCCTGAGGCTGACACTCAGCCTCAATGCAGCCCTCCTCACCTTCCTGCACAGCATCCTTGTCCTTATTCCATGAGAGCCCCGGTCAAGGGAAGTGAAACTCGATCCCCCTGGCACACACACTGTGCTTTCCCTCTATTAAGCCAAATGGAAAGGATCTGTGGTACTGATGGCCACACCAGTGTCCAGATTTTTCCATGCAAAACGGAAGCTTCCAGTGTTCAGAAAGAGGGTGTTTTGATGGCTGTGAAATGTCTTTTCCAAGTGCCTCATGGTGTTTCAAATCCCTTTGAAACCTGAAGTTCTTTCTTGTATCTAGGGGATATTTTCACCACTGGCCAGAAGGGCCGCCCAACTAGGAGCACAGCTATCCAGGGGTCAGGAGGTCTTCCAGCCTGCTAGCTCCTGGAGGGATTCCTGAGTATGTCCTCAGGGCCCAAGTGTAAAAGGTGTTTCCAATTGCCTTGATTAGCAGCAGCCAGGCCCTCAGGTGAGGGGCGGGGCTGTGATCTTGACTGGAAGCCCCTAATTTGGCCAATGGAGGCATCCATCTTTTTTTGTCTGTCCATAGCAAGGGCCCGGGGAGTTTGTGCTTCCTGCAAGCAGAGCGACATTGTATGGGACACTCATGCAAGCCTACTTCTGGGAATCTCTCTGAGTGTGATGTGTGGACACCAGGACACCATGATCAGGGATGTGAGGCCACAGGAGCAATTGCCTTAGCCGGACCCAAAGGGTAGGTGTAAGGGGCCGGGTTCATCCACTATTGTTTGGTTCAACACACTTCCCATCTAAGTGGAAACACAGCCCTTTCTGGGTACTTTCTGGGCTTGTAATCTGCTGCCCTGAGCAGTGGACTGAGAGCCTGGAGGCTGAGTAGGCAGCCAAACGTGACTGGACAGGCTCAAGCCCCTGAATTCTGAGGGGTGCCCCAGCTTCCCCCATTGGCAGTGTTTGGATCATAGTGAGGCATGGCATTGATTCGGAACTCAGGAGAGTGAGACATGAGAGTCCCTTTGCATATGCATTCTTGCTTAGCCACAATCTGGGCTAGCTGGCTTGCCCTGACCAGATAGGTTCTCTGTACATAAGTTGCAGGAGAGGCTTGCTCCCTTGCCACCCATGCTCTGAGACTACTACAGGTGATCTCTGAGCACACACAGACACACACAAACAGACAGACAGATAGACACACACACACACACACACATTACTGTCAGGTTGGTAGTAGAGCCTATGGTGAAGGCTGGGGCTGTCTGGGGTCTGTGGGCATGAGAGCTGCTGCCTTACAATCTCTACAAGCCAGGTTTGAACCTGTCATCAATGAACACAGTGTAGGAGGTTTTTGAATTCTGGTCTCTTTCCAACTCATCTATTTCTCTTCTCGCCTTCTCTATCTCTAACTCTCACATGCTCTCACACACTCTGTCTTCACTCATTAATATTTTACTTAGATTCTTATTTTACGGACAGGCCCAGATAGACAAAGAGAGTTACCAGAGCACTGCTGAGCTCTGGCTTGTTGTGTCGGCGATTTCACCTAGGCTAATGGAGCCTCAGTTTGTAAGTCTTTCTGACACAAGCCATATTCTGTCTCCTCATTTCCATGCCAGTATCACTCAGAGTTTATAATAAAGATATACATACATGTATATATATACATATAGATTTATATATCTGTCATTTTTAGAATGTTCGACCTATGTATTTGACCTTCTTTCAGAATTACCACATTTATAACAGCCTAGTTTTTCTGAAATAATTGGCCATATAGTTGGAGCAGGATTCAATACAATTATAAATAATAGAACCTTCCAGTAGCATTTCTAATCGTGTTTCTATTAGCATCCTTATTGTAATTATCATGGCCCAGATCTTCCCTCCTTTTTCTAGTGTAAGCTTCAATACGTATGTGTTTGTTTTCTTTCTCCGGAAATCTTAATGTCCCTGGACCCTGAAGTGTTAGGGAATTTTTGAAGCAGCCCTCTGTTTCTCAGCAGATGGTTTCTATGTTTCTGCTGTCATCAGGTCTTCTTGTGGTTTTTGTCTTTATTTATTTTTATTGTTTCAAGTCCTCCTAGATCATCCCCATTTATTTGCATATTTATTTATTTAGTCAGGTATCACATGTGGCATCATTTCTTCTGCTTGAGAGATTTTCTCTTATAACTGAAGGGAACTTTTGATGCACAATACATTTCCTGGGGCAAATACTACACACATATGGTGAAGGCTTGGGTTGTCTGGGGTCTGTGGGCATTAGAGCTGCTGCGTGACAATCTCTACAACCCAGGTTTGAACCTGTCATGAATGAACACAGCCTAGGGGGTTTTTGACTTCTGGTCTATTTCCAACTCTTCTATTTCTCTTCTCGCCATCTCTGTCTCTGACTCTCACAGGCTCTCTCTCACTCTGTCTGAACTCAGGAATATTTTACTTATATCCTTATTTTATTGACAGGCCCAGATATACAAAGAGAGTGGCCAGAGCACTGCTGAGCTCTGGCTGGTTTTGTTTGTGATTTCACGTAGGCTACTGGAGCCTCTGATTGGTAAGTCTCTCTGACTTAAGCCATATTCTGTCTCCTCATATCCATGGCAGTATCTCTCAGACTTTATAATAAAGATATACATCCATATACATATATAAATATACATATACATCTCTGTCATTTTTAGAATTGTCAACCTATGTAATTGATCTTAATCAGAATTCACACATTTACAACAGGTTCCTTTTTCCCTACTAATTGGCCACATAGTTGGAGCAGGATTCAATACAATTATAAATAATAGAACCTTCCAGTAGCATTTCTAATAGCATTTCTATCAGCATCCTTATTTTAATTATCATAGTACAGAACTTGCCTCCTTTCTCTAGTGTAAGCTTCAATACATATGAGTTTCTTTTCATTCTCCCGAAATCTTAATTTCCCTGGACTCTGAAGGGTCTCGGAGCTTTTGAAGCAGCCCTAGATTCTCAGCAGATGGTTTCTATGTTTCTGCTGTCATCAGGTCTTCTTGTGCTTTTTGTTTTTATTTTTCATTTGTTTCAAATCCTCCTAGATAACCCCCATTTATTTGCATATTTATTTATTTATTTATTTATTTGGTTCTATATTACATGAGGGGTCCATTCTTCTGCTTGATAGATTTTTCTCTTATAATTGAAGGGAAGTTTACACTCACAATACATATCCTGTCGTAAATACTACACACATATGGTGAAGGCTGGGGTTGTCTGGGGTCTGTGGACAGGAGACTGATGCCCTACAATCTCGACAACCCAGGTTTGAACCTGTCATGTATGAACACAGAGTGGGAGCTTTTGGACTTCTGGTCTCTTTCCAACTCTTCTATTTCTCTTCTTGCCTTCTCTGTCTCTGACTCTCACAGGCTCTCACTCACTCTGTCTGCACTCATTAATATTTTACTTATATATTATTTGACTGACAGGCCCAGATATGCAAAGCGAGTCACCAGGGCCCAGCTGAGCTCTGGATTGTTTTGTTGGCGATTTCACCTAGGTTTCTGGAGCCTCAGCTTTGTAAGTCTCTCTGGCACAAGCCATACTCTGTCTCCTCATAGCCATGCCAGTATCCCTCATAGTTGATAATAAAGATACACATACATATATGTACATATACATACATATATATATATATATATATATATCAGACATTTTTAGAATTGTTGACCTTTTTATTTGATCTGAATGCAGAATTACCGCATTTATAATAGCCTCCTTATTCATAAATAATTGGTCACATAGTTGGAGCAGGATTCACTACAATTATAAATTATAAACTTTCCAGGAGCATTTCCAATAGCCTTTCTATCAGTATCCTTATTGTAATTATCATAGCACAGAACTTGCCTCCATTTTCTAGTGTAAGCTTCAAATCGTATGCGTTTCTTTTCATTCTCGGAATTCGTAATTTGCCTGGACCCTGTGTGTCAGGGAATTTTTGAAGCAGCCCTCTATTTCTCAGCAGACGTTTTCTATATTTCTGCTGTCATCAGGTCTTCCTGTGGTGTTTGTTTTTATTTTTTATTTTTTTCAAATCCTCTTAGATCATTCCCATTTATTTGCATATTTATTTATTTATTTATTTCGTCCGATATCACATGAGGGGTCATTTCTTCTGCCTGATAGATTTTCTCTTATAATTGAAGGGAACTTTTGACACACAATACATTTCCTTTTGCAGATACTACACACTACTACAACTGCTACTGCACTGTTTTTGACAGTGACATCCAATGCACAATGGATTAGTATTGCATGGCTCTAGAGAATGTTCGCTATTTAACCTACAATGTTTTTAACCTCACAAATATTTATTCTGTTCTTTCTTGGGGGATGAATGGTTTACAGTCAACAGTTCCATGTAATAGTGGGCACGGGGGGTAATTTTTCCCACTACCCCTGTATTTCTGTACATCCTTTGTAACTTTCTTATTGAGGAGAAGCAAACAGTCATAAATTGAGAGAGCAGGGCCCAAGCAGGAAGAGAGACAGAGAGACATCTGCAGCTCTGATTTGTCACTAGCCCAGCTTTTCCCTAGCTGGGTAAGTGTGACCAGGGGCTCAAAACAGGGTCCTGGGATTCCACATAGTTCCCTGGCAGCTCCACCAGCTGTCCCTCCAACCCATGCTCCCTTCGTTGTCCATGTAACTATGGATCTGCTCTAGGCATTTCTCACCTTCATATGCCAGAAACTTAACACTTCTCCCTTCCACCCATGAAACTTTGACCTTTTGCTAGGGTGCAAAACAGCAACTCCAATCCAAGTTATTTTCGGGACAAGTGTGTACGTCTCTGTGGGAAGGTGTGTGTGTGTGTGTGTGTGTGTGTGTAAGTGTGCATAAGTGTGTTTCAGTTAAGATTACCGCTGTTGTTTCTTTATTCCTGACACAGGGACTTAGGAACTGGGTTGTGTTATGACAAAGGAAGTTTGCACTGCACAAGTGGTTTTTCAAGTATGAATTGGCACATTGGATTGTGGACTCTGTTGTGCATTCTCCCAGGTGGTCCTCAGATGGGTTCTTTCCTTTGCTATTCCCATGCTGTGTGTAATTTTCTGGGTAGACTCAAAGAGGAGTGGCATGGGGAGCTCAGCTGCATTCTGCTGTATGTCCACAAGGTGGCGGCAAAGATCATAGTTGAGTGTAGTGATTCTGTGGAATGAGGAGAACTCTAGGAATTGTGGCCCGTGGACAGCAGGGTTGAAATTGACGTAGAGTGCCCTAGACATCTGTTCTTTCCTGTGGGGTGGGGGGATCCCCCATTTGGCTTTGCAAGTGGAAGGGGTTTCTCTCTTTGCCTGGGATGACTCTACTGGGAGCTTGTGAATCCCTGTGCTCAGCTGCATTCTGCTGGGTGTCCACAAGAGGGCAGCACCAGGGCGGGACTAAGGCTCCATGGGGCAAGTGCCCTGAGGCACTGGGCTAGGAGAGTGGCGACAGTGTTTCTGGGTGTGCCCCAAGAGCATGGCCAGCCTAGCGCAGGCAGGCAGTGTCCTAAGGACGGGCCCAGACAGGAGCTGTGGGGGTCGTGTTTGCAGAAACAGGGCCTTCAGAGGATGGCAGAAAGTCCCCGGGGGCGGGCCTCAGAGCCCGTGCCCAATGAGCCTGAGGGGAGGGCCCAGTGGGTATTCATAGAGACAGCTGGCCAATCAGAGAGGAGGAACGTCACCCTCAGGGGCATGAAGCAAGAGCTGGCCAATGAGAACAGAGGAGGAGTTGCGTGGGCGGGCCTCAGAGAGCAGCCCACCAATGAGAGCCTGGGTGCTGGCTCTGGGTGGGCGTACCCCTGGAGGTCAGCCAATCAGGGTCCAGCGGAAGTGCCTGGGGGGCGGGCCCTCGGGAGGCTGTCCAATGAGCGCCTGGGGCGGGCCTCGTGGGCGGAGCCCAGGAGGCTGGCCAATCATGGGGCAAGGGCGGTGACCTTCCTGGGCGTGCCTTAGGAACTGGCCTATCAGAGGGCGCCCCTCAGACAGCAGCCCGCCAATGGGAGCCAAGAGAAGGCTGGCTGGGGGCGTCTCCCTGGGACACCAGGCCAATCAGAGTCGAGCGGAAGTGGCTGGTGGGCGGGCCTTCCGGAGGCTGCCCAATCAGCGTGCTGCAGGGCCGTGTGGGCGGTGCTCAAGGCCGCTGGCCAATCACTGACTAGGGGCCCGGACCCTCCTGGGCGTGTCCAAGCACACTGGCCAATGAGATTGCTGGTGGGGTTCTGGGCGTGGCCTAGGCCTCTGGCCTATCAGAGCCTGGCTGGCGCCCTGTGGGCGGGCCTTCTGAAGGAATCCCGCCAATGGGAGCTCAGAGATGGCCTTAAAAGGCTGGGCGTGCTTCCAGGCAATGCGAAGCAGGGTTCAGCCCAGGGCTCTGCCTTGCAGAAGCTGTCCAGTGCGCATGTGTATAACTCCGTTTGTGCCTGTGCCTCTGTGGATTTGTGTGTGTGTGTGTGTGTGTGTGTGTGTGTGTGTGTGTCTGAGGGAGGGAGAGAGAGAGAGAACAACAGAATCACTGTGGCACAGGTGATTTTGTGCAAAACACTTGGCACATTCTGATTTACAGCTCAATATTGACACCAGGGCAGCTCTCCTTGGCCCTTGGTCACTTTTCTTCTTTTCAGATGTAAAGACACTGAAGAGGGAGAGGTTTTTGCCCTGAGGCTTGCACTGGGAACTAGCAGCTGCCCTGTTTGTGTTGCCAGACTAGGAAACCTGTGGTGCCTGTCCATGTGGAGAGTCTCCTGGATGAGTTCCTTCTCGAGCCTTTTTCGCTCGGTCCCGTTGGAGCTGCATATAGCTAATGATTTGGAGATTTTATTCCTTTGGACAATTCTTTTCCTGATGCAAAGTTTCTCTCCAGGTTTTAGCAATCAATTGTGTGAATGTCACATCGAATCCATTGTAGAAAATGACTACATCAGTGTCTCTCTCTCTCTTTCTCTCTCTCTCTATCTCTCTCTCTCTATATATATATATGTATGTAACATGTAGAGGTCTGAAAATATTTTTTAGCTAGAGACCTGCACAGCTCTGGATTAGGGTAGCAATGTGGATACACCTGGCCCTTCTGAGCCACAGTCATGAGAGACATCTCACAGAGCCATATCGTATATCACTCTACAAATCTCTCTCAGCACAAACTACCACTGCCAAATCATCTACTTCCCTCTTGCTCTTTTTGTCCACCGAGTCTTATCCCAAAACTGTAAATCAAAGAAGAAATAGACATAGTGCAGTTCCCTGCACACAGGACAGGCTGAGGCTGGACCAGGGAGATGCAATACGCCAGCCTGCATCTTGGCTGGAGCATCACTATGACTACTTCGAATTTGGAGAGGCGAGGGCAGTTTGGGAGAGTGGGCTGCCGGCCAAGGGTTGCTTCTCAGAGTGGCTAAGACCTAGATGTTCTAAGTGTTACCTTTCCTCACAAACATAAAATAGCAATGCCACTTGTAAGAAGTATGCATGGGCATGGAGGGTTTGTCTTCAGTGCTCTGGCACTGATCAACACAGGGCCAGAATTTCAGTCCTTGTCTGTCTCTGTCATTCTGTCTCTCTGACTGTCTCTACGTGCCTTCTTCACTGGGCCCTTACTGGAAGTCAGTGCATGCATCGTGAACTCAGCCTTCCTGGTGTTGAAATTTTCCTTTCTTTGCCCTTTGGATTATTTAGTCTCCTGCACATGGTGTAGTACAGAGGGGAACTGCGGAGACAGCGTTGCTGCTGCAGGTTCCAGGCATATGTCCATCTCCAGCTGCAGCTGTCCAGGCCCTCTGTGCTTGACTGCCATTCTCCAGGGCCCTGAGGCTGACACTCAGCCTCAATGCAGCCCTCCTCACCTTCCTGCACAGCATCCTTGTCCTTATTCCATGAGAGCCCCGGTCAAGGGAAGTGAAACTCGATCCCCCTGGCACACACACTGTGCTTTCCCTCTATTAAGCCAAATGGAAAGGATCTGTGGTACTGATGGCCACACCAGTGTCCAGATTTTTCCATGCAAAACGGAAGCTTCCAGTGTTCAGAAAGAGGGTGTTTTGATGGCTGTGAAATGTCTTTTCCAAGTGCCTCATGGTGTTTCAAATCCCTTTGAAACCTGAAGTTCTTTCTTGTATCTAGGGGATATTTTCACCACTGGCCAGAAGGGCCGCCCAACTAGGAGCACAGCTATCCAGGGGTCAGGAGGTCTTCCAGCCTGCTAGCTCCTGGAGGGATTCCTGAGTATGTCCTCAGGGCCCAAGTGTAAAAGGTGTTTCCAATTGCCTTGATTAGCAGCAGCCAGGCCCTCAGGTGAGGGGCGGGGCTGTGATCTTGACTGGAAGCCCCTAATTTGGCCAATGGAGGCATCCATCTTTTTTTGTCTGTCCATAGCAAGGGCCCGGGGAGTTTGTGCTTCCTGCAAGCAGAGCGACATTGTATGGGACACTCATGCAAGCCTACTTCTGGGAATCTCTCTGAGTGTGATGTGTGGACACCAGGACACCATGATCAGGGATGTGAGGCCACAGGAGCAATTGCCTTAGCCGGACCCAAAGGGTAGGTGTAAGGGGCCGGGTTCATCCACTATTGTTTGGTTCAACACACTTCCCATCTACGTGGAAACACAGCCCTTTCTGGGTACTTTCTGGGCTTGTAATCTGCTGCCCTGAGCAGTGGACTGAGAGCCTGGAGGCTGAGTAGGCAGCCAAACGTGACTGGACAGGCTCAAGCCCCTGAATTCTGAGGGGTGCCCCAGCTTCCCCCATTGGCAGTGTTTGGATCATAGTGAGGCATGGCATTGATTCGGAACTCAGGAGAGTGAGACATGAGAGTCCCTTTGCATATGCATTCTTGCTTAGCCACAATCTGGGCTAGCTGGCTTGCCCTGACCAGATAGGTTCTCTGTACATAAGTTGCAGGAGAGGCTTGCTCCTTTGCCACCCATGCTCTGAGACTACTACAGGTGATCTCTGAGCACACACAGACACACACAAACAGACAGACAGATAGACACACACACACACACACACACACATTACTGTCAGGTTGGTAGTAGAGCCTATGGTGAAGGCTGGGGCTGTCTGGGGTCTGTGGGCATGAGAGCTGCTGTCTTACAATCTCTACAAGCCAGGTTTGAACCTGTCATCAATGAACACAGTGTAGGAGGTTTTTGAATTCTGGTCTCTTTCCAACTCATCTATTTCTCTTCTCGCCTTCTCTATCTCTAACTCTCACATGCTCTCACACACTCTGTCTTCACTCATTAATATTTTACTTAGATTCTTATTTTACGGACAGGCCCAGATAGACAAAGAGAGTTACCAGAGCACTGCTGAGCTCTGGCTTGTTGTGTCGGCGATTTCACCTAGGCTACTGGAGCCTCAGTTTGTAAGTCTTTCTGACACAAGCCATATTCTGTCTCCTCATTTCCATGCCAGTATCACTCAGAGTTTATAATAAAGATATACATACATGTATATATATACATATAGATTTATATATCTGTCATTTTTAGAATGTTCGACCTATGTATTTGACCTTCTTTCAGAATTACCACATTTATAACAGCCTAGTTTTTCTGAAATAATTGGCCATATAGTTGGAGCAGGATTCAATACAATTATAAATAATAGAACCTTCCAGTAGCATTTCTAATCGTGTTTCTATTAGCATCCTTATTGTAATTATCATGGCCCAGATCTTCCCTCCTTTTTCTAGTGTAAGCTTCAATACGTATGTGTTTGTTTTCTTTCTCCGGAAATCTTAATGTCCCTGGACCCTGAAGTGTTCGGGAATTTTTGAAGCAGCCCTCTGTTTCTCAGCAGATGGTTTCTATGTTTCTGCTGTCATCAGGTCTTCTTGTGGTTTTTGTCTTTATTTATTTTTATTGTTTCAAGTCCTCCTAGATCATCCCCATTTATTTGCATATTTATTTATTTAGTCAGGTATCACATGTGGCATCATTTCTTCTGCTTGAGAGATTTTCTCTTATAACTGAAGGGAACTTTTGATGCACAATACATTTCCTGGGGCAAATACTACACACATATGGTGAAGGCTTGGGTTGTCTGGGGTCTGTGGGCATTAGAGCTGCTGCGTGACAATCTCTACAACCCAGGTTTGAACCTGTCATGAATGAACACAGCCTAGGGGGTTTTTGACTTCTGGTCTATTTCCAACTCTTCTATTTCTCTTCTCGCCATCTCTGTCTCTGACTCTCACAGGCTCTCTCTCACTCTGTCTGAACTCAGGAATATTTTACTTATATCCTTATTTTATTGACAGGCCCAGATATACAAAGAGAGTGGCCAGAGCACTGCTGAGCTCTGGCTGGTTTTGTTTGTGATTTCACCTAGGCTACTGGAGCCTCTGATTGGTAAGTCTCTCTGACTTAAGCCATATTCTGTCTCCTCATATCCATGGCAGTATCTCTCAGACTTTATAATAAAGATATACATCCATATACATATATAAATATACATATATATCTCTGTCATTTTTAGAATTGTCAACCTATGTAATTGATCTTAATCAGAATTCACACATTTACAACAGGTTCCTTTTTCCCTACTAATTGGCCACATAGTTGGAGCAGGATTCAATACAATTATAAATAATAGAACCTTCCAGTAGCATTTCTAATAGCATTTCTATCAGCATCCTTATTTTAATTATCATAGTACAGAACTTGCCTCCTTTCTCTAGTGTAAGCTTCAATACATATGAGTTTCTTTTCATTCTCCCGAAATCTTAATTTCCCTGGACTCTGAAGGGTCTCGGAGCTTTTGAAGCAGCCCTTGATTCTCAGCAGATGGTTTCTATGTTTCTGCTGTCATCAGGTCTTCTTGTGCTTTTTGTTTTTATTTTTCATTTGTTTCAAATCCTCCTAGATAACCCCCATTTATTTGCATATTTATTTATTTATTTATTTATTTGGTTCTATATTACATGAGGGGTCCATTCTTCTGCTTGATAGATTTTTCTCTTATAATTGAAGGGAAGTTTACACTCACAATACATATCCTGTCGTAAATACTACACACATATGGTGAAGGCTGGGGTTGTCTGGGGTCTGTGGACAGGAGACTGATGCCCTACAATCTCGACAACCCAGGTTTGAACCTGTCATGTATGAACACAGAGTGGGAGCTTTTGGACTTCTGGTCTCTTTCCAACTCTTCTATTTCTCTTCTTGCCTTCTCTGTCTCTGACTCTCACAGGCTCTCACTCACTCTGTCTGCACTCATTAATATTTTACTTATATATTATTTGACTGACAGGCCCAGATATGCAAAGCGAGTCACCAGGGCCCAGCTGAGCTCTGGATTGTTTTGTTGGCGATTTCACCTAGGTTTCTGGAGCCTCAGCTTTGTAAGTCTCTCTGGCACAAGCCATACTCTGTCTCCTCATAGCCATGCCAGTATCCCTCATAGTTGATAATAAAGATTCACATACATATATGTACATATACATACATATATATATATATATATATATATCAGACATTTTTAGAATTGTTGACCTTTTTATTTGATCTGAATGCAGAATTACCGCATTTATAATAGCCTCCTTATTCATAAATAATTGGTCACATAGTTGGAGCAGGATTCACTACAATTATAAATTATAAACTTTCCAGGAGCATTTCCAATAGCCTTTCTATCAGTATCCTTATTGTAATTATCATAGCACAGAACTTGCCTCCATTTTCTAGTGTAAGCTTCAAATCGTATGCGTTTCTTTTCATTCTCGGAATTCGTAATTTGCCTGGACCCTGTGTGTCAGGGAATTTTTGAAGCAGCCCTCTATTTCTCAGCAGACGTTTTCTATATTTCTGCTGTCATCAGGTCTTCCTGTGGTGTTTGTTTTTATTTTTTATTTTTTTCAAATCCTCTTAGATCATTCCCATTTATTTGCATATTTATTTATTTATTTATTTCGTCCGATATCACATGAGGGGTCATTTCTTCTGCCTGATAGATTTTCTCTTATAATTGAAGGGAACTTTTGACACACAATACATTTCCTTTTGCAGATACTACACACTACTACAACTGCTACTGCACTGTTTTTGACAGTGACATCCAATGCACAATGGATTAGTATTGCATGGCTCTAGAGAATGTTCGCTATTTAACCTACAATGTTTTTAACCTCACAAATATTTATTCTGTTCTTTCTTGGGGGATGAATGGTTTACAGTCAACAGTTCCATGTAATAGTGGGCACGGGGGGTAATTTTTCCCACTACCCCTGTATTTCTGTACATCCTTTGTAACTTTCTTATTGAGGAGAAGCAAACAGTCATAAATTGAGAGAGCAGGGCCCAAGCAGGAAGAGAGACAGAGAGACATCTGCAGCTCTGATTTGTCACTAGCCCAGCTTTTCCCTAGCTGGGTAAGTGTGACCAGGGGCTCAAAACAGGGTCCTGGGATTCCACATAGTTCCCTGGCAGCTCCACCAGCTGTCCCTCCAACCCATGCTCCCTTCGTTGTCCATGTAACTATGGATCTGCTCTAGGCATTTCTCACCTTCATATGCCAGAAACTTAACACTTCTCCCTTCCACCCATGAAACTTTGACCTTTTGCTAGGGTGCAAAACAGCAACTCCAATCCAAGTTATTTTCGGGACAAGTGTGTACGTCTCTGTGGGAAGGTGTGTCTGTGTGTGTGTGTGTGTGTGTGTGTAAGTGTGCATAAGTGTGTTTCAGTTAAGATTACCGCTGTTGTTTCTTTATTCCTGACACAGGGACTTAGGAACTGGGTTGTGTTATGACAAAGGAAGTTTGCACTGCACAAGTGGTTTTTCAAGTATGAATTGGCACATTGGATTGTGGACTCTGTTGTGCATTCTCCCAGGTGGTCCTCAGATGGGTTCTTTCCTTTGCTATTCCCATGCTGTGTGTAATTTTCTGGGTAGACTCAAAGAGGAGTGGCATGGGGAGCTCAGCTGCATTCTGCTGTATGTCCACAAGGTGGCGGCAAAGACCATAGTTGAGTGTAGTGATTCTGTGGAATGAGGAGAACTCTAGGAATTGTGGCCCGTGGACAGCAGGGTTGAAATTGACGTAGAGTGCCCTAGACATCTGTTCTTTCCTGTGGGGTGGGGGGATCCCCCATTTGGCTTTGCAAGTGGAAGGGGTTTCTCTCTTTGCCTGGGATGACTCTACTGGGAGCTTGTGAATCCCTGTGCTCAGCTGCATTCTGCTGGGTGTCCACAAGAGGGCAGCACCAGGGCGGGACTAAGGCTCCATGGGGCAAGTGCCCTGAGGCACTGGGCTAGGAGAGTGGCCACAGTGTTTCTGGGTGTGCCCCAAGAGCATGGCCAGCCTAGCGCAGGCAGGCAGTGTCCTAAGGACGGGCCCAGACAGGAGCTGTGGGGGTTGTGTTTGCAGAAACAGGGCCTTCAGAGGATGGCAGAAAGTCCCCGGGGGCGGGCCTCAGAGCCCGTGCCCAATGAGCCTGAGGGGAGGGCCCAGTGTGTATTCATAGAGACAGCTGGCCAATCAGAGAGGAGGAACGTCACCCTCAGGGGCGTGAAGCAAGAGCTGGCCAATGAGAACAGAGGAGGAGTTGCGTGGGCGGGCCTCAGAGAGCAGCCCACCAATGAGAGCCTGGGTGCTGGCTCTGGGTGGGCGTACCCCTGGAGGTCAGCCAATCAGGGTCCAGCGGAAGTGCCTGGGGGGCGGGCCCTCGGGAGGCTGTCCAATGAGCGCCTGGGGCGGGCCTCGTGGGCGGAGCCCAGGAGGCTGGCCAATCATGGGGCAAGGGCGGTGACCTTCCTGGGCGTGCCTTAGGAACTGGCCTATCAGAGGGCGCCCCTCAGACAGCAGCCCGCCAATGGGAGCCAAGAGAAGGCTGGCTGGGGGCGTCTCCCTGGGACACCAGGCCAATCAGAGTCGAGCGGAAGTGGCTGGTGGGCGGGCCTTCCGGAGGCTGCCCAATCAGCGTGCTGCAGGGCCGTGTGGGCGGTGCTCAAGGCCGCTGGCCAATCACTGACTAGGGGCCCGGACCCTCCTGGGCGTGTCCAAGCACACTGGCCAATGAGATTGCTGGTGGGGTTCTGGGCGTGGCCTAGGCCTCTGGCCTATCAGAGCCTGGCTGGCGCCCTGTGGGCGGGCCTTCTGAAGGAATCCCGCCAATGGGAGCTCAGAGATGGCCTTAAAAGGCTGGGCGTGCTTCCAGGCAATGCGAAGCAGGGTTCAGCCCAGGGCTCTGCCTTGCAGAAGCTGTCCAGTGCGCATGTGTATAACTCCGTTTGTGCCTGTGCCTCTGTGGATTTGTGTGTGTGTGTGTGTGTGTGTGTGTGTGTGTGTCTGAGGGAGGGAGAGAGAGAGAGAACAACAGAATCACTGTGGCACAGGTGATTTTGTGCAAAACACTTGGCACATTCTGATTTACAGCTCAATATTGACACCAGGGCAGCTCTCCTTGGCCCTTGGTCACTTTTCTTCTTTTCAGATGTAAAGACACTGAAGAGGGAGAGGTTTTTGCCCTGAGGCTTGCACTGGGAACTAGCAGCTGCCCTGTTTGTGTTGCCAGACTAGGAAACCTGTGGTGCCTGTCCATGTGGAGAGTCTCCTGGATGAGTTCCTTCTCGAGCCTTTTTCGCTCGGTCCCGTTGGAGCTGCATATAGCTAATGATTTGGAGATTTTATTCCTTTGGACAATTCTTTTCCTGATGCAAAGTTTCTCTCCAGGTTTTAGCAATCAATTGTGTGAATGTCACATCGAATCCATTGTAGAAAATGACTACATCAGTGTCTCTCTCTCTCTTTCTCTCTCTCTCTATCTCTCTCTCTCTCTATATATATATATATGTATGTAACATGTAGAGGTCTGAAAATATTTTTTAGCTAGAGACCTGCACAGCTCTGGATTAGGGTAGCAATGTGGATACACCTGGCCCTTCTGAGCCACAGTCATGAGAGACATCTCACAGAGCCATATCGTATATCACTCTACAAATCTCTCTCAGCACAAACTACCACTGCCAAATCATCTACTTCCCTCTTGCTCTTTTTGTCCACCGAGTCTTATCCCAAAACTGTAAATCAAAGAAGAAATAGACATAGTGCAGTTCCCTGAACACAGGACAGGCTGAGGCTGGACCAGGGAGATGCAATACGCCAGCCTGCATCTTGGCTGGAGCATCACTATGACTACTTCGAATTTGGAGAGGCGAGGGCAGTTTGGGAGAGTGGGCTGCCGGCCAAGGGTTGCTTCTCAGAGTGGCTAAGACCTAGATGTTCTAAGTGTTACCTTTCCTCACAAACATAAAATAGCAATGCCACTTGTAAGAAGTATGCATGGGCATGGAGGGTTTGTCTTCAGTGCTCTGGCACTGATCAACACAGGGCCAGAATTTCAGTCCTTGTCTGTCTCTGTCATTCTGTCTCTCTGACTGTCTCTACGTGCCTTCTTCACTGGGCCCTTACTGGAAGTCAGTGCATGCATCGTGAACTCAGCCTTCCTGGTGTTGAAATTTTCCTTTCTTTGCCCTTTGGATTATTTAGTCTCCTGCACATGGTGTAGTACAGAGGGGAACTGCGGAGACAGCGTTGCTGCTGCAGGTTCCAGGCATATGTCCATCTCCAGCTGCAGCTGTCCAGGCCCTCTGTGCTTGACTGCCATTCTCCAGGGCCCTGAGGCTGACACTCAGCCTCAATGCAGCCCTCCTCACCTTCCTGCACAGCATCCTTGTCCTTATTCCATGAGAGCCCCGGTCAAGGGAAGTGAAACTCGATCCCCCTGGCACACACACTGTGCTTTCCCTCTATTAAGCCAAATGGAAAGGATCTGTGGTACTGATGGCCACACCAGTGTCCAGATTTTTCCATGCAAAACGGAAGCTTCCAGTGTTCAGAAAGAGGGTGTTTTGATGGCTGTGAAATGTCTTTTCCAAGTGCCTCATGGTGTTTCAAATCCCTTTGAAACCTGAAGTTCTTTCTTGTATCTAGGGGATATTTTCACCACTGGCCAGAAGGGCCGCCCAACTAGGAGCACAGCTATCCAGGGGTCAGGAGGTCTTCCAGCCTGCTAGCTCCTGGAGGGATTCCTGCGTATGTCCTCAGGGCCCAAGTGCAAAAGGTGTTTCCAATTGCCTTGATTAGCAGCAGCCAGGCCCTCAGGTGAGGGGCGGGGCTGTGATCTTGACTGGAAGCCCCTAATTTGGCCAATGGAGGCATCCATCTTTTTTTGTCTGTCCATAGCAAGGGCCCAGGGAGTTTGTGCTTCCTGCAAGCAGAGCGACATTGTATGGGACACTCATGCAAGCCTACTTCTGGGAATCTCTCTGAGTGTGATGTGTGGACACCAGGACACCATGATCAGGGATGTGAGGCCACAGGAGCAATTGCCTTAGCCGGACCCAAAGGGTAGGTGTAAGGGGCCGGGTTCATCCACTATTGTTTGGTTCAACACACTTCCCATCTATGTGGAAACACAGCCCTTTCTGGGTACTTTCTGGGCTTGTAATCTGCTGCCCTGAGCAGTGGACTGAGAGCCTGGAGGCTGAGTAGGCAGCCAAACGTGACTAGACAGGCTCATGCCCCTGAATTCTGAGGGGTGCCCCAGCTTCCCCCATTGGCAGTGTTTGGATCATAGTGAGGCATGGCATTGATTCGGAACTCAGGAGAGTGAGACATGAGAGTCCCTTTGCATATGCATTCTTGCTTAGCCACAATCTGGGCTAGCTGGCTTGCCCTGACCAGATAGGTTCTCTGTACATAAGTTGCAGGAGAGACTGGCTCCTTTGCCACCCATGCTCTGAGACTACCACAGGTGATCTCTGAGCACACACAGACACACACAAACAGACAGACAGATAGACACACACACACATTACTGTCAGGTTGGTAGTAGAGCCTATGGTGAAGGCTGGGGCTGTCTGGGGTCTGTGGGCATGAGAGCTGCTGCCTTACAATCTCTACAAGCCAGTTTTGAACCTGTCATCAATGAACACAGTGTAGGAGGTTTTTGAATTCTGGTCTCTTTCCAACTCATCTATTTCTCTTCTCGCCTTCTCTATCTCTAACTCTCACATGCTCTCACACACTCTGTCTTCACTCATTAATATTTTACTTAGATTCTTATTTTACTGACAGGCCCAGATAGACAAATAGAGTTACCAGAGCACTGCTGAGCTCTGGCTTGTTGTGTTGGCGATTTCACCTAGGCTACTGGAGCCTCAGTTTGTAAGTCTTTCTGACACAAGCCATATACTGTCTCCTCATTTCCATGCCAGTATCACTCAGAGTTTATAATAAAGATATACATACATGTATATATATACATATAGATTTATATATCTGTCATTTTTAGAATGTTCGACCTATGTATTTGACCTTCTTTCAGAATTACCACATTTATAACAGCCTAGTTTTTCTGAAATAATTGGCCATATAGTTGGAGCAGGATTCAATACAATAATAAATAATAGAACCTTCCAGTAGCATTTCTAATCGTGTTTCTATTAGCATCCTTATTGTAATTATCATGGCCCAGATCTTCCCTCCTTTTTCTAGTGTAAGCTTCAATACGTATGTGTTTGTTTTCTTTCTCCGGAAATCTTAATGTCCCTGGACCCTGAAGTGTTAGGGAATTTTTGAAGCAGCCCTCTGTTTCTCAGCAGATGGTTTCTATGTTTCTGCTGTCATCAGGTCTTCTTGTGGTTTTTGTCTTTATTTATTTTTATTGTTTCAAGTCCTCCTAGATCATCCCCATTTATTTGCATATTTATTTATTTAGTCAGGTATCACATGTGGCATCATTTCTTCTGCTTGAGAGATTTTTCTCTTATAACTGAAGGGAACTTTTGATGCACAATACATTTCCTGGGGCAAATACTACACACATATGGTGAAAGCTTGGGTTGTCTGGGGTCTGTGGGCATTAGAGCTGCTGCGTGACAATCTCTACAACCCAGGTTTGAACCTGTCATGAATGAACACAGCCTAGGGGGTTTTTGACTTCTGTTCTATTTCCAACTCTTCTATTTCTCTTCTCGCCATCTCTGTCTCTGACTCTCACAGGCTCTCTCTCACTCTGTCTGAACTCAGGAATATTTTACTTATATCCTTATTTTATTGACAGGCCCAGATATACAAAGAGAGTGGCCAGAGCACTGCTGAGCTCTGGCTGGTTTTGTTTGTGATTTCACCTAGGCTACTGGAGCCTCTGATTGGTAAGTCTCTCTGACTTAAGCCATATTCTGTCTCCTCATATCCATGGCAGTATCTCTCAGACTTTATAATAAAGATATACATCCATATACATATATAAATATACATATATATCTCTGTCATTTTTAGAATTGTCAACCTATGTAATTGATCTTAATCAGAATTCACACATTTACAACAGGTTCCTTTTTCCCTACTAATTGGCCACATAGTTGGAGCAGGATTCAATACAATTATAAATAATAGAACCTTCCAGTAGCATTTCTAATAGCATTTCTATCAGCATCCTTATTTTAATTATCATAGTACAGAACTTGCCTCCTTTCTCTAGTGTAAGCTTCAATACATATGAGTTTCTTTTCATTCTCCCGAAATCTTAATTTCCCTGGACTCTGAAGGGTCTCGGAACTTTTGAAGCAGCCCTTGATTCTCAGCAGATGGTTTCTATGTTTCTGCTGTCATCAGGTCTTCTTGTGCTTTTTGTTTTTATTTTTCATTTGTTTCAAATCCTCCTAGATAACCCCCATTTATTTGCATATTTATTTATTTATTTATTTATTTGGTTCTATATTACATGAGGGGTCCATTCTTCTGCTTGATAGATTTTTCTCTTATAATTGAAGGGAAGTTTACACTCACAATACATATCCTGTCGTAAATACTACACACATATGGTGAAGGCTGGGGTTGTCTGGGGTCTGTGGACAGGAGACTGCTGCCCTACAATCTCGACAACCCAGGTTTGAACCTGTCATGTATGAACACAGAGTGGGAGCTTTTGGACTTCTGGTCTCTTTCCAACTCTTCTATTTCTCTTCTTGCCTTCTCTGTCTCTGACTCCCACAGGCTCTCACTCACTCTGTCTGCACTCATTAATATTTTACTTATATATTATTTGACTGACAGGCCCAGATATGCAAAGCGAGTCACCAGGGCCCAGCTGAGCTCTGGATTGTTTTGTTGGCGATTTCACCTAGGTTTCTGGAGCCTCAGCTTTGTAAGTCTCTCTGGCACAAGCCATACTCTGTCTCCTCATAGCCATGCCAGTATCCCTCATAGTTGATAATAAAGATACACATACATATATGTACATATACATACATACATACATATATATATATATATATATATATATCAGACATTTTTAGAATTGTTGACCTTTTTATTTGATCTGAATGCAGAATTACCGCATTTATAATAGCCTCCTTATTCATAAATATTTGGTCACATAGTTGGAGCAGGATTCACTACAATTATAAATTATAAACTTTCCAGGAGCATTTCCAATAGCCTTTCTATCAGTATCCTTATTGTAATTATCATAGCACAGAACTTGCCTCCATTTTCTAGTGTAAGCTTCAAATCGTATGCGTTTCTTTTCATTCTCGGAATTCGTAATTTGCCTGGACCCTGTGTGTCAGGGAATTTTTGAAGCAGCCCTCTATTTCTCAGCAGACGTTTTCTATATTTCTGCTGTCATCAGGTCTTCCTGTGGTGTTTGTTTTTATTTTTTATTTTTTTCAAATCCTCTTAGATCATTCCCATTTATTTGCATATTTATTTATTTATTTATTTCGTCCGATATCACATGAGGGGTCATTTCTTCTGCCTGATAGATTTTCTCTTATAATTGAAGGGAACTTTTGACACACAATACATTTCCTTTTGCAGATACTACACACTACTACAACTGCTACTGCACTGTTTTTGACAGTGACATCCAATACACAATGGATTAGTATTGCATGGCTCTAGAGAATGTTCGCTATTTAACCTACAATGTTTTTAACCTCACAAATATTTATTCTGTTCTTTCTTGGGGGATGAATGGTTTACAGTCAACAGTTCCATGTAATAGTGGGCACGGGGGGTAATTTTTCCCACTACCCCTGTATTTCTGTACATCCTTTGTAACTTTCTTATTGAGGAGAAGCAAACAGTCATAAATTGAGAGAGCAGGGCCCAAGCAGGAAGAGAGACAGAGAGACATCTGCAGCTCTGATTTGTCACTAGCCCAGCTTTTCCCTAGCTGGGTAATTGTGACCAGGGGCTCAAAACAGGGTCCTGGGATTCCACATAGTTCCCTGGCAGCTCCACCAGCTGTCCCTCCAACCCATGCTCCCTTCGTTGTCCATGTAACTATGGATCTGCTCTAGGCATTTCTCACCTTCATATGCCAGAAACTTAACACTTCTCCCTTCCACCCATGAAACTTTGACCTTTTGCTAGGGTGCAAAACAGCAACTCCAATCCAAGTTATTTTCGGGACAAGTGTGTACGTCTCTGTGGGAAGGTGTGTCTGTGTGTGTGTGTGTGTGTGTAAGTGTGCATAAGTGTGTTTCAGTTAAGATTACCGCTGTTGTTTCTTTATTCCTGACACAGGGACTTAGGAACTGGGTTGTGTTATGACAAAGGAAGTTTGCACTGCACAAGTGGTTTTTCAAGTATGAATTGGCACATTGGATTGTGGACTCTGTTGTGCATTCTCCCAGGTGGTCCTCAGATGGGTTCTTTCCTTTGCTATTCCCATGCTGTGTGTAATTTTCTGGGTAGACTCAAAGAGGAGTGGCATGGGGAGCTCAGCTGCATTCTGCTGTATGTCCACAAGGTGGCGGCAAAGACCATAGTTGAGTGTAGTGATTCTGTGGAATGAGGAGAACTCTAGGAATTGTGGCCCGTGGACAGCAGGGTTGAAATTGACGTAGAGTGCCCTAGACATCTGTTCTTTCCTGTGGGGTGGGGGGATCCCCCATTTGGCTTTGCAAGTGGAAGGGGTTTCTCTCTTTGCCTGGGATGACTCTACTGGGAGCTTGTGAATCCCTGTGCTCAGCTGCATTCTGCTGGGTGTCCACAAGAGGGCAGCACCAGGGCGGGACTAAGGCTCCATGGGGCAAGTGCCCTGAGGCACTGGGCTAGGAGAGTGGCGACAGTGTTTCTGGGTGTGCCCCAAGAGCATGGCCAGCCTAGCGCAGGCAGGCAGTGTCCTAAGGACGGGCCCAGACAGGAGCTGTGGGGGTCGTGTTTGCAGAAACAGGGCCTTCAGAGGATGGCAGAAAGTCCCCGGGGGCGGGCCTCAGAGCCCGTGCCCAATGAGCCTGAGGGGAGGGCCCAGTGGGTATTCATAGAGACAGCTGGCCAATCAGAGAGGAGGAACGTCACCCTCAGGGGCGTGAAGCAAGAGCTGGCCAATGAGAACAGAGGAGGAGTTGCGTGGGCGGGCCTCAGAGAGCAGCCCACCAATGAGAGCCTGGGTGCTGGCTCTGGGTGGGCGTACCCCTGGAGGTCAGCCAATCAGGATCCAGCGGAAGTGCCTGAGGGGCGGGCCCTCGGGAGGCTGTCCAATGAGCGCCTGGGGCGGGCCTCGTGGGCGGAGCCCAGGAGGCTGGCCAATCATGGGGCAAGGGCGGTGACCTTCCTGGGCGTGCCTTAGGAACTGGCCTATCAGAGGGCGCCCCTCAGACAGCAGCCCGCCAATGGGAGCCAAGAGAAGGCTGGCTGGGGGCGTGTCCCTGGGACACCAGGCCAATCAGAGTCGAGCGGAAGTGGCTGGTGGGCGGGCCTTCCGGAGGCTGCCCAATCAGCGTGCTGCAGGGCCGTGTGGGCGGTGCTCAAGGCCGCTGGCCAATCACTGACTAGGGGCCCGGACCCTCCTGGGCGTGTCCAAGCACACTGGCCAATGAGATTGCTGGTGGGGTTCTGGGCGTGGCCTAGGCCTCTGACCTATCAGAGCCTGGCTGGCGCTCTGTGGGCGGGCCTTCTGAAGGAATCCCGCCAATGGGAGCTCAGAGCTGGCCTTAAAAGGCTTGGGCGAGCTTCCAGGCAATGCGAAGCAGGGTTGAGCCCAGGGCCCTGCCTTGCAGAAGCTGTCCAGTGCGCATATGTATAACTCCGTTTGTGCCTGTGCCTCTGTGGATTTGTGTGTGTGTGTGTGTGTGTCTGAGGGAGGGAGAGAGAGAGAGAACAACAGAATCACTGTGGCACAGGTGATTTTGTGCAAAACACTTGGCACATTCTGATTTACAGCTCAATATTGACACCAGGGCAGCTCTCCTTGGCCCTTGGTCACTTTTCTTCTTTTCAGATGTAAAGACACTGAAGAGGGAGAGGTTTTTGCCCTGAGGCTTGCACTGGGAACTAGCAGCTGCCCTGTTTGTGTTGCCAGACTAGGAAACCTGTGGTGCCTGTCCATGTGGAGAGTCTCCTGGATGAGTTCCTTCTCGAGCCTTTTTCGCTCGGTCCCGTTGGAGCTGCATATAGCTAATGATTTGGAGATTTTATTCCTTTGGACAATTCTTTTCCTGATGCAAAGTTTCTCTCCAGGTTTTAGCAATCAATTGTGTGAATGTCACATCGAATCCATTGTAGAAAATGACTACATCAGTGTCTCTCTCTCTCTTTCTCTCTCTCTCTATCTCTCTCTCTCTATATATATATATATATGTATGTAACATGTAGAGGTCTGAAAATATTTTTTAGCTAGAGACCTGCACAGCTCTGGATTAGGGTAGCAATGTGGATACACCTGGCCCTTCTGAGCCACAGTCATGAGAGACATCTCACAGAGCCATATCGTATATCACTCTACAAATCTCTCTCAGCACAAACTACCACTGCCAAATCATCTACTTCCCTCTTGCTCTTTTTGTCCACCGAGTCTTATCCCAAAACTGTAAATCAAAGAAGAAATAGACATAGTGCAGTTCCCTGCACACAGGACAGGCTGAGGCTGGACCAGGGAGATGCAATACGCCAGCCTGCATCTTGGCTGGAGCATCACTATGACTACTTCGAATTTGGAGAGGCGAGGGCAGTTTGGGAGAGTGGGCTGCCGGCCAAGGGTTGCTTCTCAGAGTGGCTAAGACCTAGATGTTCTAAGTGTTACCTTTCCTCACAAACATAAAATAGCAATGCCACTTGTAAGAAGTATGCATGGGCATGGAGGGTTTGTCTTCAGTGCTCTGGCACTGATCAACACAGGGCCAGAATTTCAGTCCTTGTCTGTCTCTGTCATTCTGTCTCTCTGACTGTCTCTACGTGCCTTCTTCACTGGGCCCTTACTGGAAGTCAGTGCATGCATCGTGAACTCAGCCTTCCTGGTGTTGAAATTTTCCTTTCTTTGCCCTTTGGATTATTTAGTCTCCTGCACATGGTGTAGTACAGAGGGGAACTGCGGAGACAGCGTTGCTGCTGCAGGTTCCAGGCATATGTCCATCTCCAGCTGCAGCTGTCCAGGCCCTCTGTGCTTGACTGCCATTCTCCAGGGCCCTGAGGCTGACACTCAGCCTCAATGCAGCCCTCCTCACCTTCCTGCACAGCATCCTTGTCCTTATTCCATGAGAGCCCCGGTCAAGGGAAGTGAAACTCGATCCCCCTGGCACACACACTGTGCTTTCCCTCTATTAAGCCAAATGGAAAGGATCTGTGGTACTGATGGCCACACCAGTGTCCAGATTTTTCCATGCAAAACGGAAGCTTCCAGTGTTCAGAAAGAGGGTGTTTTGATGGCTGTGAAATGTCTTTTCCAAGTGCCTCATGGTGTTTCAAATCCCTTTGAAACCTGAAGTTCTTTCTTGTATCTAGGGGATATTTTCACCACTGGCCAGAAGGGCCGCCCAACTAGGAGCACAGCTATCCAGGGGTCAGGAGGTCTTCCAGCCTGCTAGCTCCTGGAGGGATTCCTGAGTATGTCCTCAGGGCCCAAGTGTAAAAGGTGTTTCCAATTGCCTTGATTAGCAGCAGCCAGGCCCTCAGGTGAGGGGCGGGGCTGTGATCTTGACTGGAAGCCCCTAATTTGGCCAATGGAGGCATCCATCTTTTTTTGTCTGTCCATAGCAAGGGCCCGGGGAGTTTGTGCTTCCTGCAAGCAGAGCGACATTGTATGGGACACTCATGCAAGCCTACTTCTGGGAATCTCTCTGAGTGTGATGTGTGGACACCAGGACACCATGAGCAGGGATGTGAGGCCACAGGAGCAATTGCCTTAGCCGGACCCAAAGGGTAGGTGTAAGGGGCCGGGTTCATCCACTATTGTTTGGTTCAACACACTTCCCATCTAAGTGGAAACACAGCCCTTTCTGGGTACTTTCTGGGCTTGTAATCTGCTGCCCTGAGCAGTGGACTGAGAGCCTGGAGGCTGAGTAGGCAGCCAAACGTGACTGGACAGGCTCAAGCCCCTGAATTCTGAGGGGTGCCCCAGCTTCCCCCATTGGCAGTGTTTGGATCATAGTGAGGCATGGCATTGATTCGGAACTCAGGAGAGTGAGACATGAGAGTCCCTTTGCATATGCATTCTTGCTTAGCCACAATCTGGGCTAGCTGGCTTGCCCTGACCAGATAGGTTCTCTGTACATAAGTTGCAGGAGAGGCTTGCTCCTTTGCCACCCATGCTCTGAGACTACTACAGGTGATCTCTGAGCACACACAGACACACACAAACAGACAGACAGATAGACACACACACACACACATTACTGTCAGGTTGGTAGTAGAGCCTATGGTGAAGGCTGGGGCTGTCTGGGGTCTGTGGGCATGAGAGCTGCTGCCTTACAATCTCTACAAGCCAGGTTTGAACCTGTCATCAATGAACACAGTGTAGGAGGTTTTTGAATTCTGGTCTCTTTCCAACTCATCTCTTTCTCTTCTCGCCTTCTCTATCTCTAACTCTCACATGCTCTCACACACTCTGTCTTCACTCATTAATATTTTACTTCATTCTTATTTTACTGACAGGCCAAGATAGACAAAGAGAGTTACCAGAGCACTGCTGAGCTCTGGCTTGTTGTGTCGGCGATTTCACCTAGGCTACTGGAGCCTCAGTTTGTAAGTCTTTCTGACACAAGCCATATTCTGTCTCCTCATTTCCATGCCAGTATCACTCAGAGTTTATAATAAAGATATACATACATGTATATATATACATATAGATTTATATATCTGTCATTTTTAGAATGTTCGACCTATGTATTTGACCTTCTTTCAGAATTACCACATTTATAACAGCCTAGTTTTTCTGAAATAATTGGCCATATAGTTGGAGCAGGATTCAATACAATAATAAATAATAGAACCTTCCAGTAGCATTTCTAATCGTGTTTCTATTAGCATCCTTATTGTAATTATCATGGCCCAGATCTTCCCTCCTTTTTCTAGTGTAAGCTTCAATACGTATGTGTTTGTTTTCTTTCTCCGGAAATCTTAATGTCCCTGGACCCTGAAGTGTTAGGGAATTTTTGAAGCAGCCCTCTGTTTCTCAGCAGATGGTTTCTATGTTTCTGCTGTCATCAGGTCTTCTTGTGGTTTTTGTCTTTATTTATTTTTATTGTTTCAAGTCCTCCTAGATCATCCCCATTTATTTGCATATTTATTTATTTAGTCAGGTATCACATGTGGCATCATTTCTTCTGCTTGAGAGATTTTCTCTTATAACTGAAGGGAACTTTTGATGCACAATACATTTCGTGGGGCAAATACTACACACATATGGTGAAGGCTTGGGTTGTCTGGGGTCTGTGGGCATTAGAGCTGCTGCGTGACAGTCTCTACAACCCAGGTTTGAACCTGTCATGAATGAACACAGCCTAGGGGTTTTTTGACTTCTGGTCTATTTCCAACTCTTCTATTTCTCTTCTCGCCATCTCTGTCTCTGACTCTCACAGGCTCTCTCTCACTCTGTCTGAACTCAGGAATATTTTACTTATATCCTTATTTTATTGACAGGCCCAGATATACAAAGAGAGTGGCCAGAGCACTGCTGAGCTCTGGCTGGTTTTGTTTGTGATTTCACCTAGGCTACTGGAGCCTCTGATTGGTAAGTCTCTCTGACTTAAGCCATATTCTGTCTCCTCATATCCATGGCAGTATCTCTCAGACTTTATAATAAAGATATACATCCATATACATATATAAATATACATATATATCTCTGTCATTTTTAGAATTGTCAACCTATGTAATTGATCTTAATCAGAATTCACACATTTACAACAGGTTCCTTTTTCCCTACTAATTGGCCACATAGTTGGAGCAGGATTCAATACAATTATAAATAATAGAACCTTCCAGTAGCATTTCTAATAGCATTTCTATCAGCATCCTTATTTTAATTATCATAGTACAGAACTTGCCTCCTTTCTCTAGTGTAAGCTTCAATACATATGAGTTTCTTTTCATTCTCCCGAAATCTTAATTTCCCTGGACTCTGAAGGGTCTCGGAACTTTTGAAGCAGCCCTTGATTCTCAGCAGATGGTTTCTATGTTTCTGCTGTCATCAGGTCTTCTTGTGCTTTTTGTTTTTATTTTTCATTTGTTTCAAATCCTCCTAGATAACCCCCATTTATTTGCATATTTATTATTTATTTATTTATTTGGTTCTATATTACATGAGGGGTCCATTCTTCTGCTTGATAGATTTTTCTCTTATAATTGAAGGGAAGTTTACACTCACAATACATATCCTGTCGTAAATACTACACACATATGGTGAAGGCTGGGGTTGTCTGGGGTCTGTGGACAGGAGACTGCTGCCCTACAATCTCGACAACCCAGGTTTGAACCTGTCATGTATGAACACAGAGTGGGAGCTTTTGGACTTCTGGTCTCTTTCCAACTCTTCTATTTCTCTTCTTGCCTTCTCTGTCTCTGACTCTCACAGGCTCTCACTCACTCTGTCTGCACTCATTAATATTTTACTTATATATTATTTGACTGACAGGCCCAGATATACAAAGCGAGTCACCAGGGCCCAGCTGAGCTCTGGATTGTTTTGTTGGCGATTTCACCTAGGTTTCTGGAGCCTCAGCTTTGTAAGTCTCTCTGGCACAAGCCATACTCTGTCTCCTCATAGCCATGCCAGTATCCCTCATAGTTGATAATAAAGATACACATACATATATGTACATAAACATACATATATATATATATATATATATCAGACATTTTTAGAATTGTTGACCTTTTTATTTGATCTGAATGCAGAATTACCGCATTTATAATAGCCAACTTATTCATAAATAATTGGTCACATAGTTGGAGCAGGATTCACTACAATTATAAATTATAAACTTTCCAGGAGCATTTCCAATAGCCTTTCTATCAGTATCCTTATTGTAATTATCATAGCACAGAACTTGCCTCCATTTTCTAGTGTAAGCTTCAAATTGTATCCGTTTCTTTTCATTCTCGGAATTCGTAATTTGCCTGGACCCTGTGTGTCAGGGAATTTTTGAAGCAGCCCTCTATTTCTCAGCAGACGTTTTCTATATTTCTGCTGTCATCAGGTCTTCCTGTGGTGTTTGTTTTTATTTTTTTATTTTTTTCAAATCCTCTTAGATCATTCCCATTTATTTGCTTATTTATTTATTTATTTATTTCGTCCGATATCACATGAGGGGTCATTTCTTCTGCCTGATAGATTTTCTCTTATAATTGAAGGGAACTTTTGACACACAATACATTTCCTTTTGCAGATACTACACACTACTACAACTGCTACTGCACTGTTTTTGACAGTGACATCCAATGCACAATGGATTAGTATTGCATGGCTCTAGAGAATGTTCACTATTTAACCTACAATGTTTTTAACCTCACAAATATTTATTCTGTTCTTTCTTGGGGGATGAATGGTTTACAGTCAACAGTTCCATGTAATCGTGGGCACAGGGGGTAATTTTTCCCACTACCCCTGTATTTCTGTACATCCTTTGTAACTTTCTTATTGAGGAGAAGCAAACAGTCATAAATTGAGAGAGCAGGGCCCAAGCAGGAAGAGAGACAGAGAGACATCTGCAGCTCTGATTTGTCACTAGCCCAGCTTTTCCCTAGCTGGGTAAGTGTGACCAGGGGCTCAAAACAGGGTCCTGGGATTCCACATAGTTCCCTGGCAGCTCCACCAGCTGTTCCTCCAACCCATGCTCCCTTCGTTGTCCATGTAACTATCGATCTGCTCTAGGCATTTCTCACCTTCATATGCCAGAAACTTAACACTTCTCCCTTCCACCCATGAAACTTTGACCTTTTGCTAGGGTGCAAAACAGCAACTCCAATTCAAGTTATTTTCGGGACAAGTGTGTACGTCTCTGTGGGAAGGTGTGTGTGTGTGTGTGTGTGTGTGTAAGTGTGCATAAATGTGTTTCAGTTAAGATTACCACTGTTGTTTCTTTATTCCTGACACAGGGACTTAGGAACTGGGTTGTGTTATGACAAAGGAAGTTTCCACTGCACAAGTGGTTTTTCAAGTATGAATTGGCACATTGGATTGTGGACTCTGTTGTGCATTCTCCCAGGTGGTCCTCAGATGGGTTCTTTCCTTTGCTATTCCCATGCTGTGTGTAATTTTCTGGGTAGACTCAAAGAGGAGTGGCATGGGGAGCTCAGCTGCATTCTGCTGTATGTCCACAAGGTGGCAGCAAAGACCATAGTTGAGTGTAGTGATTCTGTGGAATGAGGAGAACTCTAGGAATTGTGGCCCGTGGACAGCAGGGTTGAAATTGACGTAGAGTGCCCTAGACATCTGTTCTTTCCTGTGGGGTGGGGGGATCCCCCATTTGGCTTTGCAAGTGGAAGGGGTTTCTCTCTTTGCCTGGGATGACTCTACTGGGAGCTTGTGAATCCCTGTGCTCAGCTGCATTCTGCTGGGTGTCCACAAGAGGGCAGCACCAGGGCGGGACTAAGGCTCCATGGGGCAAGTGCCCTGAGGCACTGGGCTAGGAGAGTGGCCACAGTGTTTCTGGGTGTGCCCCAAGAGCATGGCCAGCCTAGCGCAGGCAGGCAGTGTCCTAAGGACGGGCCCAGACAGGAGCTGTGGGGGTCGTGTTTGCAGAAACAGGGCCTTCAGAGGATGGCAGAAAGTCCCCGGGGGCGGGCCTCAGAGCCCGTGCCCAATGAGCCTGAGGGGAGGGCCCAGTGGGTATTCATAGAGACAGCTGGCCAATCAGAGAGGAGGAACGTCACCCTCAGGGGCGTGAAGCAAGAGCTGGCCAATGAGAACAGAGGAGGAGTTGCGTGGGCGGGCCTCAGAGAGCAGCCCACCAATGAGAGCCTGGGTGCTGGCTCTGGGTGGGCGTACCCCTGGAGGTCAGCCAATCAGGATCCAGCGGAAGTGCCTGGGGGGCGGGCCCTCGGGAGGCTGTCCAATGAGCGCCTGGGGCGGGCCTCGTGGGCGGAGCCCAGGAGGCTGGCCAATCATGGGGCAAGGGCGGTGACCTTCCTGGGCCTGCCTTAGGAACTGGCCTATCAGAGGGCGCCCCTCAGACAGCAGCCCGCCAATGGGAGCCAAGAGAAGGCTGGCTGGGGGCGTCTCCCTGGGACACCAGGCCAATCAGAGTCGAGCGGAAGTGGCTGGTGGGCGGGCCTTCCGGAGGCTGCCCAATCAGCGTGCTGCAGGGCCGTGTGGGCGGTGCTCAAGGCCGCTGGCCAATCACTGACTAGGGGCGCGGACCCTCCTGGGCGTGTCCAAGCACACTGGCCAATGAGATTGCTGGTGGGGTTCTGGGCGTGGCCTAGGCCTCTGGCCTATCAGAGCCTGGCTGGCGCCCTGTGGGCGGGCCTTCTGAAGGAATCCCGCCAATGGGAGCTCAGAGCTGGCCTTAAAAGGGTGGGCGTGCTTCCAGGAAATGCGAAGCAGGGTTGAGCCCAGGGCCCTGCCTTGCAGAAGCTGTCCAGTGCGCATGTGTATAACTCCGTTTGTGCCTGTGCCTCTGTGGATTTGTGTGTGTGTGTGTGTGTGTGTGTCTGAGGGAGCGAGAGAGAGAGAGAGAACAACAGAATCACTGTGGCACAGGTGATTTTGTGCAAAACACTTGGCACATTCTGATTTACAGCTCAATATTGACACCAGGGCAGCTCTCCTTGGCCCTTGGTCACTTTTCTTCTTTTCAGATGTAAAGACACTGAAGAGGGAGAGGTTTTGCCCTGAGGCTTGCACTGGGAACTAGCAGCTGCCCTGTTTGTGTTGCCAGACTAGGAAACCTGTGGTGCCTGTCCATGTGGAGAGTCTCCTGGATGAGTTCCTTCTCAAGCCTTTTTCGCTCGGTCCCGTTGGAGCTGCATATAGCTAATGATTTGGAGATTTTATTCCTTTGGACAATTCTTTTCCTGATGCAAAGTTTCTCTCCAGGTTTTAGCAATCAATTGTGTGAATGTCACATCGAATCCATTGTATAAAATGACTACATCAGTGTCTCTCTCTCTCTTTCTCTCTCTCTCTCTATCTCTCTCTCTATATATATATTTATGTATGTAACATGTAGAGGTCTGAAAATATTTTTTAGCTAGAGACCTGCACAGCTCTGGATTAGGGTAGCAATGTGGATACACCTGGCCCTTCTGAGCCACAGTCATGAGAGACATCTCACAGAGCCATATCGTATATCACTCTACAAATCTCTCTCAGCACAAACTACCACTGCCAAATCATCTACTTCCCTCTTGCTCTTTTTGTCCACCGAGTCTTATCCCAAAACTGTAAATCAAAGAAGAAATAGACATAGTGCAGTTCCCTGCACACAGGACAGGCTGAGGCTGGACCAGGGAGATGCAATACGCCAGCCTGCATCTTGGCTGGAGCATCACTATGACTACTTCGAATTTGGAGAGGCGAGGGCAGTTTGGGAGAGTGGGCTGCCGGCCAAGGGTTGCTTCTCAGAGTGGCTAAGACCTAGATGTTCTAAGTGTTACCTTTCCTCACAAACATAAAATAGCAATGCCACTTGTAAGAAGTATGCATGGGCATGGAGGGTTTGTCTTCAGTGCTCTGGCACTGATCAACACAGGGCCAGAATTTCAGTCCTTGTCTGTCTCTGTCATTCTGTCTCTCTGACTGTCTCTACGTGCCTTCTTCACTGGGCCCTTACTGGAAGTCAGTGCATGCATCGTGAACTCAGCCTTCCTGGTGTTGAAATTTTCCTTTCTTGCCCTTTGGATTATTTAGTCTCCTGCACATGGTGTAGTACAGAGGGGAACTGCGGAGACAGCGTTGCTGCTGCAGGTTCCAGGCATATGTCCATCTCCAGCTGCAGCTGTCCAGGCCCTCTGTGCTTGACTGCCATTCTCCAGGGCCCTGAGGCTGACACTCAGCCTCAATGCAGCCCTCCTCACCTTCCTGCACAGCATCCTTGTCCTTATTCCATGAGAGCCCCGGTCAAGGGAAGTGAAACTCGATCCCCCTGGCACACACACTGTGCTTTCCCTCTATTAAGCCAAATGGAAAGGATCTGTGGTACTGATGGCCACACCAGTGTCCAGAATTTCCATGCAAAATGGAAGCTTCCAGTGTTCAGAAAGAGGGTGTTTTGATGGCTGTGAAATGTCTTTTCCAAGTGCCTCATGGTGTTTCAAATCCCTTTGAAACCTGAAGTTCTTTCTTGTATCTAGGGGATATTTTCACCACTGGCCAGAAGGGCCGCCCAACTAGGAGCACAGCTATCCAGGGGTCAGGAGGTCTTCCAGCCTGCTAGCTCCTGGAGGGATTCCTGCGTATGTCCTCAGGGCCCAAGTGCAAAAGGTGTTTCCAATTGCCTTGATTAGCAGCAGCCAGGCCCTCAGGTGAGGGGCGGGGCTGTGATCTTGACTGGAAGCCCCTAATTTGGCCAATGGAGGCATCCATCTTTTTTTGTCTGTCCATAGCAAGGGCCCAGGGAGTTTGTGCTTCCTGCAAGCAGAGCGACATTGTATGGGACACTCATGCAAGCCTACTTCTGGGAATCTCTCTGAGTGTGATGTGTGGACACCAGGACACCATGATCAGGGATGTGAGGCCACAGGAGCAATTGCCTTAGCCGGACCCAAAGGGTAGGTGTAAGGGGCCGGGTTCATCCACTATTGTTTGGTTCAACACACTTCCCATCTATGTGGAAACACAGCCCTTTCTGGGTACTTTCTGGGCTTGTAATCTGCTGCCCTGAGCAGTGGACTGAGAGCCTGGAGGCTGAGTAGGCAGCCAAACGTGACTAGACAGGCTCATGCCCCTGAATTCTGAGGGGTGCCCCAGCTTCCCCCATTGGCAGTGTTTGGATCATAGTGAGGCATGGCATTGATTCGGAACTCAGGAGAGTGAGACATGAGAGTCCCTTTGCATATGCATTCTTGCTTAGCCACAATCTGGGCTAGCTGGCTTGCCCTGACCAGATAGGTTCTCTGTACATAAGTTGCAGGAGAGACTGGCTCCTTTGCCACCCATGCTCTGAGACTACCACAGGTGATCTCTGAGCACACACAGACACACACAAACAGACAGACAGATAGACACACACACACATTACTGTCAGGTTGGTAGTAGAGCCTATGGTGAAGGCTGGGGCTGTCTGGGGTCTGTGGGCATGAGAGCTGCTGCCTTACAATCTCTACAAGCCAGTTTTGAACCTGTCATCAATGAACACAGTGTAGGAGGTTTTTGAATTCTGGTCTCTTTCCAACTCATCTATTTCTCTTCTCGCCTTCTCTATCTCTAACTCTCACATGCTCTCACACACTCTGTCTTCACTCATTAATATTTTACTTAGATTCTTATTTTACTGACAGGCCCAGATAGACAAATAGAGTTACCAGAGCACTGCTGAGCTCTGGCTTGTTGTGTTGGCGATTTCACCTAGGCTACTGGAGCCTCAGTTTGTAAGTCTTTCTGACACAAGCCATATTCTGTCTCCTCATTTCCATGCCAGTATCACTCAGAGTTTATAATAAAGATATACATACATGTATATATATACATATAGATTTATATATCTGTCATTTTTAGAATGTTCGACCTATGTATTTGACCTTCTTTCAGAATTACCACATTTATAACAGCCTAGTTTTTCTGAAATAATTGGCCATATAGTTGGAGCAGGATTCAATACAATAATAAATAATAGAACCTTCCAGTAGCATTTCTAATCGTGTTTCTATTAGCATCCTTATTGTAATTATCATGGCCCAGATCTTCCCTCCTTTTTCTAGTGTAAGCTTCAATACGTATGTGTTTGTTTTCTTTCTCCGGAAATCTTAATGTCCCTGGACCCTGAAGTGTTAGGGAATTTTTGAAGCAGCCCTCTGTTTCTCAGCAGATGGTTTCTATGTTTCTGCTGTCATCAGGTCTTCTTGTGGTTTTTGTCTTTATTTATTTTTATTGTTTCAAGTCCTCCTAGATCATCCCCATTTATTTGCATATTTATTTATTTAGTCAGGTATCACATGTGGCATCATTTCTTCTGCTTGAGAGATTTTTCTCTTATAACTGAAGGGAACTTTTGATGCACAATACATTTCCTGGGGCAAATACTACACACATATGGTGAAAGCTTGGGTTGTCTGGGGTCTGTGGGCATTAGAGCTGCTGCGTGACAATCTCTACAACCCAGGTTTGAACCTGTCATGAATGAACACAGCCTAGGGGGTTTTTGACTTCTGTTCTATTTCCAACTCTTCTATTTCTCTTCTCGCCATCTCTGTCTCTGACTCTCACAGGCTCTCTCTCACTCTGTCTGAACTCAGGAATATTTTACTTATATCCTTATTTTATTGACAGGCCCAGATATACAAAGAGAGTGGCCAGAGCACTGCTGAGCTCTGGCTGGTTTTGTTTGTGATTTCACCTAGGCTACTGGAGCCTCTGATTGGTAAGTCTCTCTGACTTAAGCCATATTCTGTCTCCTCATATCCATGGCAGTATCTCTCAGACTTTATAATAAAGATATACATCCATATACATATATAAATATACATATATATCTCTGTCATTTTTAGAATTGTCAACCTATGTAATTGATCTTAATCAGAATTCACACATTTACAACAGGTTCCTTTTTCCCTACTAATTGGCCACATAGTTGGAGCAGGATTCAATACAATTATAAATAATAGAACCTTCCAGTAGCATTTCTAATAGCATTTCTATCAGCATCCTTATTTTAATTATCATAGTACAGAACTTGCCTCCTTTCTCTAGTGTAAGCTTCAATACATATGAGTTTCTTTTCATTCTCCCGAAATCTTAATTTCCCTGGACTCTGAAGGGTCTCGGAACTTTTGAAGCAGCCCTTGATTCTCAGCAGATGGTTTCTATGTTTCTGCTGTCATCAGGTCTTCTTGTGCTTTTTGTTTTTATTTTTCATTTGTTTCAAATCCTCCTAGATAACCCCCATTTATTTGCATATTTATTTATTTATTTATTTATTTGGTTCTATATTACATGAGGGGTCCATTCTTCTGCTTGATAGATTTTTCTCTTATAATTGAAGGGAAGTTTACACTCACAATACATATCCTGTCGTAAATACTACACACATATGGTGAAGGCTGGGGTTGTCTGGGGTCTGTGGACAGGAGACTGCTGCCCTACAATCTCGACAACCCAGGTTTGAACCTGTCATGTATGAACACAGAGTGGGAGCTTTTGGACTTCTGGTCTCTTTCCAACTCTTCTATTTCTCTTCTTGCCTTCTCTGTCTCTGACTCTCTCAGGCTCTCACTCACTCTGTCTGCACTCATTAATATTTTACTTATATATTATTTGACTGACAGGCCCAGATATGCAAAGCGAGTCACCAGGGCCCAGCTGAGCTCTGGATTGTTTTGTTGGCGATTTCACCTAGGTTTCTGGAGCCTCAGCTTTGTAAGTCTCTCTGGCACAAGCCATACTCTGTCTCCTCATAGCCATGCCAGTATCCCTCATAGTTGATAATAAAGATACACATACATATATGTACATATACATACATATATATATATATATATATATATCAGACATTTTTAGAATTGTTGACCTTTTTATTTGATCTGAATGCAGAATTACCGCATTTATAATAGCCTCCTTATTCATCAATAATTGGTCACATAGTTGGAGCAGGATTCACTACAATTATAAATTATAAACTTTCCAGGAGCATTTCCAATAGCCTTTCTATCAGTATCCTTATTGTAATTATCATAGCTCAGAACTTGCCTCCATTTTCTAGTGTAAGCTTCAAATCGTATGCGTTTCTTTTCATTCTCGGAATTCGTAATTTGCCTGGACCCTGTGTGTCAGGGAATTTTTGAAGCAGCCCTCTATTTCTCAGCAGACGTTTTCTATATTTCTGCTGTCATCAGGTCTTCCTGTGGTGTTTGTTTTTATTTTTTATTTTTTTCAAATCCTCTTAGATCATTCCCATTTATTTGCATATTTATTTATTTATTTATTTCGTCCGATATCACATGAGGGGTCATTTCTTCTGCCTGATAGATTTTCTCTTATAATTGAAGGGAACTTTTGACACACAATACATTTCCTTTTGCAGATACTACACACTACTACAACTGCTACTGCACTGTTTTTGACAGTGACATCCAATGCACAATGGATTAGTATTGCATGGCTCTAGAGAATGTTCGCTATTTAACCTACAATGTTTTTAACCTCACAAATATTTATTCTGTTCTTTCTTGGGGGATGAATGGTTTACAGTCAACAGTTCCATGTAATAGTGGGCACGGGGGGTAATTTTTCCCACTACCCCTGTATTTCTGTACATCCTTTGTAACTTTCTTATTGAGGAGAAGCAAACAGTCATAAATTGAGAGAGCAGGGCCCAAGCAGGAAGAGAGACAGAGAGACATCTGCAGCTCTGATTTGTCACTAGCCCAGCTTTTCCCTAGCTGGGTAATTGTGACCAGGGGCTCAAAACAGGGTCCTGGGATTCCACATAGTTCCCTGGCAGCTCCACCAGCTGTCCCTCCAACCCATGCTCCCTTCGTTGTCCATGTAACTATCGATCTGCTCTAGGCATTTCTCACCTTCATATGCCAGAAACTTAACACTTCTCCCTTCCACCCATGAAACTTTGACCTTTTGCTAGGGTGCAAAACAGCAACTCCAATCCAAGTTATTTTCGGGACAAGTGTGTACGTCTCTGTGGGAAGGTGTGTCTGTGTGTGTGTGTGTGTGTGTGTGTGTGTGTAAGTGTGCATAAGTGTGTTTCAGTTAAGATTACCGCTGTTGTTTCTTTATTCCTGACACAGGGACTTAGGAACTGGGTTGTGTTATGACAAAGGAAGTTTGCACTGCACAAGTGGTTTTTCAAGTATGAATTGGCACATTGGATTGTGGACTCTGTTGTGCATTCTCCCAGGTGGTCCTCAGATGGGTTCTTTCCTTTGCTATTCCCATGCTGTGTGTAATTTTCTGGGTAGACTCAAAGAGGAGTGGCATGGGGAGCTCAGCTGCATTCTGCTGTATGTCCACAAGGTGGCGGCAAAGACCATAGTTGAGTGTAGTGATTCTGTGGAATGAGGAGAACTCTAGGAATTGTGGCCCGTGGACAGCAGGGTTGAAATTGACGTAGAGTGCCCTAGACATCTGTTCTTTCCTGTGGGGTGGGGGGATCCCCCATTTGGCTTTGCAAGTGGAAGGGGTTTCTCTCTTTGCCTGGGATGACTCTACTGGGAGCTTGTGAATCCCTGTGCTCAGCTGCATTCTGCTGGGTGTCCACAAGAGGGCAGCACCAGGGCGGGACTAAGGCTCCATGGGGCAAGTGCCCTGAGGCACTGGGCTAGGAGAGTGGCGACAGTGTTTCTGGGTGTGCCCCAAGAGCATGGCCAGCCTAGCGCAGGCAGGCAGTGTCCTAAGGACGGGCCCAGACAGGAGCTGTGGGGGTCGTGTTTGCAGAAACAGGGCCTTCAGAGGATGGCAGAAAGTCCCCGGGGGCGGGCCTCAGAGCCCGTGCCCAATGAGCCTGAGGGGAGGGCCCAGTGGGTATTCATAGAGACAGCTGGCCAATCAGAGAGGAGGAACGTCACCCTCAGGGGCGTGAAGCAAGAGCTGGCCAATGAGAACAGAGGAGGAGTTGCGTGGGCGGGCCTCAGAGAGCAGCCCACCAATGAGAGCCTGGGTGCTGGCTCTGGGTGGGCGTACCCCTGGAGGTCAGCCAATCAGGATCCAGCGGAAGTGCCTGAGGGGCGGGCCCTCGGGAGGCTGTCCAATGAGCGCCTGGGGCGGGCCTCGTGGGCGGAGCCCAGGAGGCTGGCCAATCATGGGGCAAGGGCGGTGACCTTCCTGGGCGTGCCTTAGGAACTGGCCTATCAGAGGGCGCCCCTCAGACAGCAGCCCGCCAATGGGAGCCAAGAGAAGCCTGGCTGGGGGCGTGTCCCTGGGACACCAGGCCAATCAGAGTCGAGCGGAAGTGGCTGGTGGGCGGGCCTTCCGGAGGCTGCCCAATCAGCGTGCTGCAGGGCCGTGTGGGCGGTGCTCAAGGCCGCTGGCCAATCACTGACTAGGGGCCCGGACCCTCCTGGGCGTGTCCAAGCACACTGGCCAATGAGATTGCTGGTGGGGTTCTGGGCGTGGCCTAGGCCTCTGGCCTATCAGAGCCTGGCTGGCGCTCTGTGGGCGGGCCTTCTGAAGGAATCCCGCCAATGGGAGCTCAGAGCTGGCCTTAAAAGGCTGGGCGTGCTTCCAGGCAATGCGAAGCAGGGTTGAGCCCAGGGCCCTGCCTTGCAGAAGCTGTCCAGTGCGCATATGTATAACTCCGTTTGTGCCTGTGCCTCTGTGGATTTGTGTGTGTGTGTGTGTGTGTCTGAGGGAGGGAGAGAGAGAGAGAACAACAGAATCACTGTGGCACAGGTGATTTTGTGCAAAACACTTGGCACATTCTGATTTACAGCTCAATATTGACACCAGGGCAGCTCTCCTTGGCCCTTGGTCACTTTTCTTCTTTTCAGATGTAAAGACACTGAAGAGGGAGAGGTTTTGCCCTGAGGCTTGCACTGGGAACTAGCAGCTGCCCTGTTTGTGTTGCCAGACTAGGAAACCTGTGGTGCCTGTCCATGTGGAGAGTCTCCTGGATGAGTTCCTTCTCGAGCCTTTTTCGCTCGGTCCCGTTGGAGCTGCATATAGCTAATGATTTGGAGATTTTATTCCTTTGGACAATTCTTTTCCTGATGCAAAGTTTCTCTCCAGGTTTTAGCAATCAATTGTGTGAATGTCACATCGAATCCATTGTAGAAAATGACTACATCAGTGTCTCTCTCTCTCTTTCTCTCTCTCTCTATCTCTCTCTCTCTCTATATATATATATGTATGTAACATGTAGAGGTCTGAAAATATTTTTTAGCTAGAGACCTGCACAGCTCTGGATTAGGGTAGCAATGTGGATACACCTGGCCCTTCTGAGCCACAGTCATGAGAGACATCTCACAGAGCCATATCGTATATCACTCTACAAATCTCTCTCAGCACAAACTACCACTGCCAAATCATCTACTTCCCTCTTGCTCTTTTTGTCCACCGAGTCTTATCCCAAAACTGTAAATCAAAGAAGAAATAGACATAGTGCAGTTCCCTGCACACAGGACAGGCTGAGGCTGGACCAGGGAGATGCAATACGCCAGCCTGCATCTTGGCTGGAGCATCACTATGACTACTTCGAATTTGGAGAGGCGAGGGCAGTTTGGGAGAGTGGGCTGCCGGCCAAGGGTTGCTTCTCAGAGTGGCTAAGACCTAGATGTTCTAAGTGTTACCTTTCCTCACAAACATAAAATAGCAATGCCACTTGTAAGAAGTATGCATGGGCATGGAGGGTTTGTCTTCAGTGCTCTGGCACTGATCAACACAGGGCCAGAATTTCAGTCCTTGTCTGTCTCTGTCATTCTGTCTCTCTGACTGTCTCTACGTGCCTTCTTCACTGGGCCCTTACTGGAAGTCAGTGCATGCATCGTGAACTCAGCCTTCCTGGTGTTGAAATTTTCCTTTCTTTGCCCTTTGGATTATTTAGTCTCCTGCACATGGTGTAGTACAGAGGGGAACTGCGGAGACAGCGTTGCTGCTGCAGGTTCCAGGCATATGTCCATCTCCAGCTGCAGCTGTCCAGGCCCTCTGTGCTTGACTGCCATTCTCCAGGGCCCTGAGGCTGACACTCAGCCTCAATGCAGCCCTCCTCACCTTCCTGCACAGCATCCTTGTCCTTATTCCATGAGAGCCCCGGTCAAGGGAAGTGAAACTCGATCCCCCTGGCACACACACTGTGCTTTCCCTCTATTAAGCCAAATGGAAAGGATCTGTGGTACTGATGGCCACACCAGTGTCCAGATTTTTCCATGCAAAACGGAAGCTTCCAGTGTTCAGAAAGAGGGTGTTTTGATGGCTGTGAAATGTCTTTTCCAAGTGCCTCATGGTGTTTCAAATCCCTTTGAAACCTGAAGTTCTTTCTTGTATCTAGGGGATATTTTCACCACTGGCCAGAAGGGCCGCCCAACTAGGAGCACAGCTATCCAGGGGTCAGGAGGTCTTCCAGCCTGCTAGCTCCTGGAGGGATTCCTGAGTATGTCCTCAGGGCCCAAGTGTAAAAGGTGTTTCCAATTGCCTTGATTAGCAGCAGCCAGGCCCTCAGGTGAGGGGCGGGGCTGTGATCTTGACTGGAAGCCCCTAATTTGGCCAATGGAGGCATCCATCTTTTTTTGTCTGTCCATAGCAAGGGCCCGGGGAGTTTGTGCTTCCTGCAAGCAGAGCGACATTGTATGGGACACTCATGCAAGCCTACTTCTGGGAATCTCTCTGAGTGTGATGTGTGGACACCAGGACACCATGATCAGGGATGTGAGGCCACAGGAGCAATTGCCTTAGCCGGACCCAAAGGGTAGGTGTAAGGGGCCGGGTTCATCCACTATTGTTTGGTTCAACACACTTCCCATCTAAGTGGAAACACAGCCCTTTCTGGGTACTTTCTGGGCTTGTAATCTGCTGCCCTGAGCAGTGGACTGAGAGCCTGGAGGCTGAGTAGGCAGCCAAACGTGACTGGACAGGCTCAAGCCCCTGAATTCTGAGGGGTGCCCCAGCTTCCCCCATTGGCAGTGTTTGGATCATAGTGAGGCATGGCATTGATTCGGAACTCAGGAGAGTGAGACATGAGAGTCCCTTTGCATATGCATTCTTGCTTAGCCACAATCTGGGCTAGCTGGCTTGCCCTGACCAGATAGGTTCTCTGTACATAAGTTGCAGGAGAGGCTTGCTCCTTTGCCACCCATGCTCTGAGACTACTACAGGTGATCTCTGAGCACACACAGACACACACAAACAGACAGACAGATAGACACACACACACACACACACACACACATTACTGTCAGGTTGGTAGTAGAGCCTATGGTGAAGGCTGGGGCTGTCTGGGGTCTGTGGGCATGAGAGCTGCTGTCTTACAATCTCTACAAGCCAGGTTTGAACCTGTCATCAATGAACACAGTGTAGGAGGTTTTTGAATTCTGGTCTCTTTCCAACTCATCTATTTCTCTTCTCGCCTTCTCTATCTCTAACTCTCACATGCTCTCACACACTCTGTCTTCACTCATTAATATTTTACTTAGATTCTTATTTTACGGACAGGCCCAGATAGACAAAGAGAGTTACCAGAGCACTGCTGAGCTCTGGCTTGTTGTGTCGGCGATTTCACCTAGGCTACTGGAGCCTCAGTTTGTAAGTCTTTCTGACACAAGCCATATTCTGTCTCCTCATTTCCATGCCAGTATCACTCAGAGTTTATAATAAAGATATACATACATGTATATATATACATATAGATTTATATATCTGTCATTTTTAGAATGTTCGACCTATGTATTTGACCTTCTTTCAGAATTACCACATTTATAACAGCCTAGTTTTTCTGAAATAATTGGCCATATAGTTGGAGCAGGATTCAATACAATTATAAATAATAGAACCTTCCAGTAGCATTTCTAATCGTGTTTCTATTAGCATCCTTATTGTAATTATCATGGCCCAGATCTTCCCTCCTTTTTCTAGTGTAAGCTTCAATACGTATGTGTTTGTTTTCTTTCTCCGGAAATCTTAATGTCCCTGGACCCTGAAGTGTTCGGGAATTTTTGAAGCAGCCCTCTGTTTCTCAGCAGATGGTTTCTATGTTTCTGCTGTCATCAGGTCTTCTTGTGGTTTTTGTCTTTATTTATTTTTATTGTTTCAAGTCCTCCTAGATCATCCCCATTTATTTGCATATTTATTTATTTAGTCAGGTATCACATGTGGCATCATTTCTTCTGCTTGAGAGATTTTCTCTTATAACTGAAGGGAACTTTTGATGCACAATACATTTCCTGGGGCAAATACTACACACATATGGTGAAGGCTTGGGTTGTCTGGGGTCTGTGGGCATTAGAGCTGCTGCGTGACAATCTCTACAACCCAGGTTTGAACCTGTCATGAATGAACACAGCCTAGGGGGGTTTTGACTTCTGTTCTATTTCCAACTCTTCTATTTCTCTTCTCGCCATCTCTGTCTCTGACTCTCACAGGCTCTCTCTCACTCTGTCTGAACTCAGGAATATTTTACTTATATCCTTATTTTATTGACAGGCCCAGATATACAAAGAGAGTGGCCAGAGCACTGCTGAGCTCTGGCTGGTTTTGTTTGTGATTTCACCTAGGCTACTGGAGCCTCTGATTGGTAAGTCTCTCTGACTTAAGCCATATTCTGTCTCCTCATATCCATGGCAGTATCTCTCAGACTTTATAATAAAGATATACATCCATATACATATATAAATATACATATATATCTCTGTCATTTTTAGAATTGTCAACCTATGTAATTGATCTTAATCAGAATTCACACATTTACAACAGGTTCATTTTTCCCTACTAATTGGCCACATAGTTGGAGCGGATTCAATACAATTATAAATAATAGAACCTTCCAGTAGCATTTCTAATAGCATTTCTATCAGCATCCTTATTTTAATTATCATAGTACAGAACTTGCCTCCTTTCTCTAGTGTAAGCTTCAATACATATGAGTTTCTTTTCATTCTCCCGAAATCTTAATTTCCCTGGACTCTGAAGGGTCTCGGAGCTTTTGAAGCAGCCCTTGATTCTCAGCAGATGGTTTCTATGTTTCTGCTGTCATCAGGTCTTCTTGTGCTTTTTGTTTTTATTTTTCATTTGTTTCAAATCCTCCTAGATAACCCCCATTTATTTGCATATTTATTTATTTATTTATTTATTTGGTACTATATTACATGAGGGGTACATTCTTCTGCTTGATAGATTTTTCTCTTATAATTGAAGGGAAGTTTACACTCACAATACATATCCTGTCGTAAATACTACACACATATGGTGAAGGCTGGGGTTGTCTGGGGTCTGTGGACAGGAGACTGATGCCCTACAATCTCGACAACCCAGGTTTGAACCTGTCATGTATGAACACAGAGTGGGAGCTTTTGGACTTCTGGTCTCTTTCCAACTCTTCTATTTCTCTTCTTGCCTTCTCTGTCTCTGACTCTCACAGGCTCTCACTCACTCTGTCTGCACTCATTAATATTTTACTTATATATTATTTGACTGACAGGCCCAGATATGCAAAGCGAGTCACCAGGGCCCAGCTGAGCTCTGGATTGTTTTGTTGGCGATTTCACCTAGGTTTCTGGAGCCTCAGCTTTGTAAGTCTCTCTGGCACAAGCCATACTCTGTCTCCTCATAGCCATGCCAGTATCCCTCATAGTTGATAATAAAGATACACATACATATATGTACATATACATACATACAATATATATATATATATATATATATATATCAGACATTTTTAGAATTGTTGACCTTTTTATTTGATCTGAATGCAGAATTACCGCATTTATAATAGCCTCCTTATTCATAAATAATTGGTCACATAGTTGGAGCAGGATTCACTACAATTATAAATTATAAACTTTCCAGGAGCATTTCCAATAGCCTTTCTATCAGTATCCTTATTGTAATTATCATAGCACAGAACTTGCCTCCATTTTCTAGTGTAAGCTTCAAATCGTATGCGTTTCTTTTCATTCTCGGAATTCGTAATTTGCCTGGACCCTGTGTGTCAGGGAATTTTTGAAGCAGCCCTCTATTTCTCAGCAGACGTTTTGTATATTTCTGCTGTCATCAGGTCTTCCTGTGGTGTTTGTTTTTATTTTTTATTTTTTTCAAATCCTCTTAGATCATTCCCATTTATTTGCATATTTATTTATTTATTTATTTCGTCCGATATCACATGAGGGGTCATTTCTTCTGCCTGATAGATTTTCTCTTATAATTGAAGGGAACTTTTGACACACAATACATTTCCTTTTGCAGATACTACACACTACTACAACTGCTACTGCACTGTTTTTGACAGTGACATCCAATGCACAATGGATTAGTATTGCATGGCTCTAGAGAATGTTCGCTATTTAACCTACAATGTTTTTAACCTCACAAATATTTATTCTGTTCTTTCTTGGGGGATGAATGGTTTACAGTCAACAGTTCCATGTAATAGTGGGCACGGGGGGTAATTTTTCCCACTACCCCTGTATTTCTGTACATCCTTTGTAACTTTCTTATTGAGGAGAAGCAAACAGTCATAAATTGAGAGAGCAGGGCCCAAGCAGGAAGAGAGACAGAGAGACATCTGCAGCTCTGATTTGTCACTAGCCCAGCTTTTCCCTAGCTGGGTAAGTGTGACCAGGGGCTCAAAACAGGGTCCTGGGATTCCACATAGTTCCCTGGCAGCTCCACCAGCTGTCCCTCCAACCCATGCTCCCTTCGTTGTCCATGTAACTATGGATCTGCTCTAGGCATTTCTCACCTTCATATGCCAGAAACTTAACACTTCTCCCTTCCACCCATGAAACTTTGACCTTTTGCTAGGGTGCAAAACAGCAACTCCAATCCAAGTTATTTTCGGGACAAGTGTGTACGTCTCTGTGGGAAGGTGTGTGTGTGTGTGTGTGTGTGTGTGTGTGTGTGTGTGTAAGTGTGCATAAGTGTGTTTCAGTTAAGATTACCGCTGTTGTTTCTTTATTCCTGACACAGGGACTTAGGAACTGGGTTGTGTTATGACAAAGGAAGTTTGCACTGCACAAGTGGTTTTTCAAGTATGAATTGGCACATTGGATTGTGGACTCTGTTGTGCATTCTCCCAGGTGGTCCTCAGATGGGTTCTTTCCTTTGCTATTCCCATGCTGTGTGTAATTTTCTGGGTAGACTCAAAGAGGAGTGGCATGGGGAGCTCAGCTGCATTCTGCTGTATGTCCACAAGGTGGCGGCAAAGATCATAGTTGAGTGTAGTGATTCTGTGGAATGAGGAGAACTCTAGGAATTGTGGCCCATGGACAGCAGGGTTGAAATTGACGTAGAGTGCCCTAGACATCTGTTCTTTCCTGTGGGGTGGGGGGATCCCCCATTTGGCTTTGCAAGTGGAAGGGGTTTCTCTCTTTGCCTGGGATGACTCTACTGGGAGCTTGTGAATCCCTGTGCTCAGCTGCATTCTGCTGGGTGTCCACAAGAGGGCAGCACCAGGGCGGGACTAAGGCTCCATGGGGCAAGTGCCCTGAGGCACTGGGCTAGGAGAGTGGCGACAGTGTTTCTGGGTGTGCCCCAAGAGCATGGCCAGCCTAGCGCAGGCAGGCAGTGTCCTAAGGACGGGCCCAGACAGGAGCTGTGGGGGTCGTGTTTGCAGAAACAGGGCCTTCAGAGGATGGCAGAAAGTCCCCGGGGGCGGGCCTCAGAGCCCGTGCCCAATGAGCCTGAGGGGAGGGCCCAGTGGGTATTCATAGAGACAGCTGGCCAATCAGAGAGGAGGAACGTCACCCTCAGGGGCGTGAAGCAAGAGCTGGCCAATGAGAACAGAGGAGGAGTTGCGTGGGCGGGCCTCAGAGAGCAGCCCACCAATGAGAGCCTGGGTGCTGGCTCTGGGTGGGCGTACCCCTGGAGGTCAGCCAATCAGGGTCCAGCGGAAGTGCCTGGGGGGCGGGCCCTCGGGAGGCTGTCCAATGAGCGCCTGGGGCGGGCCTCGTGGGCGGAGCCCAGGAGGCTGGCCAATCATGGGGCAAGGGCGGTGACCTTCCTGGGCCTGCCTTAGGAACTGGCCTATCAGAGGGCGCCCCTCAGACAGCAGCCCGCCAATGGGAGCCAAGAGAAGGCTGGCTGGGGGCGTCTCCCTGGGACACCAGGCCAATCAGAGTCGAGCGGAAGTGGCTGGTGGGCGGGCCTTCCGGAGGCTGCCCAATCAGCGTGCTGCAGGGCCGTGTGGGCGGTGCTCAAGGCCGCTGGCCAATCACTGACTAGGGGCCCGGACCCTCCTGGGCGTGTCCAAGCACACTGGCCAATGAGATTGCTGGTGGGGTTCTGGGCGTGGCCTAGGCCTCTGGCCTATCAGAGCCTGGCTGGCGCCCTGTGGGCGGGCCTTCTGAAGGAATCCCGCCAATGGGAGCTCAGAGATGGCCTTAAAAGGCTGGGCGTGCTTCCAGGCAATGCGAAGCAGGGTTCAGCCCAGGGCTCTGCCTTGCAGAAGCTGTCCAGTGCGCATGTGTATAACTCCGTTTGTGCCTGTGCCTCTGTGGATTTGTGTGTGTGTGTGTGTGTGTCTGAGGGAGGGAGAGAGAGAGAGAACAACAGAATCACTGTGGCACAGGTGATTTTGTGCAAAACACTTGGCACATTCTGATTTACAGCTCAATATTGACACCAGGGCAGCTCTCCTTGGCCCTTGGTCACTTTTCTTCTTTTCAGATGTAAAGACACTGAAGAGGGAGAGGTTTTTGCCCTGAGGCTTGCACTGGGAACTAGCAGCTGCCCTGTTTGTGTTGCCAGACTAGGAAACCTGTGGTGCCTGTCCATGTGGAGAGTCTCCTGGATGAGTTCCTTCTCGAGCCTTTTTCGCTCGGTCCCGTTGGAGCTGCATATAGCTAATGATTTGGAGATTTTATTCCTTTGGACAATTCGTTTCCTGATGCAAAGTTTCTCTCCAGGTTTTAGCAATCAATTGTGTGAATGTCACATCGAATCCATTGTAGAAAATGACTACATCAGTGTCTCTCTCTCTCTTTCTCTCTCTCTCTATCTCTCTCTCTCTATATATATATATATGTATGTAACATGTAGAGGTCTGAAAATATTTTTTAGCTAGAGACCTGCACAGCTCTGGATTAGGGTAGCAATGTGGATACACCTGGCCCTTCTGAGCCACAGTCATGAGAGACATCTCACAGAGCCATATCGTATATCACTCTACAAATCTCTCTCAGCACAAACTACCACTGCCAAATCATCTACTTCCCTCTTGCTCTTTTTGTCCACCGAGTCTTATCCCAAAACTGTAAATCAAAGAAGAAATAGACATAGTGCAGTTCCCTGCACACAGGACAGGCTGAGGCTGGACCAGGGAGATGCAATACGCCAGCCTGCATCTTGGCTGGAGCATCACTATGACTACTTCGAATTTGGAGAGGCGAGGGCAGTTTGGGAGAGTGGGCTGCCGGCCAAGGGTTGCTTCTCAGAGTGGCTAAGACCTAGATGTTCTAAGTGTTACCTTTCCTCACAAACATAAAATAGCAATGCCACTTGTAAGAAGTATGCATGGGCATGGAGGGTTTGTCTTCAGTGCTCTGGCACTGATCAACACAGGGCCAGAATTTCAGTCCTTGTCTGTCTCTGTCATTCTGTCTCTCTGACTGTCTCTACGTGCCTTCTTCACTGGGCCCTTACTGGAAGTCAGTGCATGCATCGTGAACTCAGCCTTCCTGGTGTTGAAATTTTCCTTTCTTTGCCCTTTGGATTATTTAGTCTCCTGCACATGGTGTAGTACAGAGGGGAACTGCGGAGACAGCGTTGCTGCTGCAGGTTCCAGGCATATGTCCATCTCCAGCTGCAGCTGTCCAGGCCCTCTGTGCTTGACTGCCATTCTCCAGGGCCCTGAGGCTGACACTCAGCCTCAATGCAGCCCTCCTCACCTTCCTGCACAGCATCCTTGTCCTTATTCCATGAGAGCCCCGGTCAAGGGAAGTGAAACTCGATCCCCCTGGCACACACACTGTGCTTTCCCTCTATTAAGCCAAATGGAAAGGATCTGTGGTACTGATGGCCACACCAGTGTCCAGATTTTTCCATGCAAAACGGAAGCTTCCAGTGTTCAGAAAGAGGGTGTTTTGATGGCTGTGAAATGTCTTTTCCAAGTGCCTCATGGTGTTTCAAATCCCTTTGAAACCTGAAGTTCTTTCTTGTATCTAGGGGATATTTTCACCACTGGCCAGAAGGGCCGCCCAACTAGGAGCACAGCTATCCAGGGGTCAGGAGGTCTTCCAGCCTGCTAGCTCCTGGAGGGATTCCTGAGTATGTCCTCAGGGCCCAAGTGTAAAAGGTGTTTCCAATTGCCTTGATTAGCAGCAGCCAGGCCCTCAGGTGAGGGGCGGGGCTGTGATCTTGACTGGAAGCCCCTAATTTGGCCAATGGAGGCATCCATCTTTTTTTGTCTGTCCATAGCAAGGGCCCGGGGAGTTTGTGCTTCCTGCAAGCAGAGCGACATTGTATGGGACACTCATGCAAGCCTACTTCTGGGAATCTCTCTGAGTGTGATGTGTGGACACCAGGACACCATGAGCAGGGATGTGAGGCCACAGGAGCAATTGCCTTAGCCGGACCCAAAGGGTAGGTGTAAGGGGCCGGGTTCATCCACTATTGTTTGGTTCAACACACTTCCCATCTAAGTGGAAACACAGCCCTTTCTGGGTACTTTCTGGGCTTGTAATCTGCTGCCCTGAGCAGTGGACTGAGAGCCTGGAGGCTGAGTAGGCAGCCAAACGTGACTGGACAGGCTCAAGCCCCTGAATTCTGAGGGGTGCCCCAGCTTCCCCCATTGGCAGTGTTTGGATCATAGTGAGGCATGGCATTGATTCGGAACTCAGGAGAGTGAGACATGAGAGTCCCTTTGCATATGCATTCTTGCTTAGCCACAATCTGGGCTAGCTGGCTTGCCCTGACCAGATAGGTTCTCTGTACATAAGTTGCAGGAGATGCTTGCTCCTTTGCCACCCATGCTCTGAGACTACTACAGGTGATCTCTGAGCACACACAGACACACACAAACAGACAGACAGATAGACACACACACACACACACACACACATTACTGTCAGGTTGGTAGTAGAGCCTATGGTGAAGGCTGGGGCTGTCTGGGGTCTGTGGGCATGAGAGCTGCTGCCTTACAATCTCTACAAGCCAGGTTTGAACCTGTCATCAATGAACACAGTGTAGGAGGTTTTTGAATTCTGGTCTCTTTCCAACTCATCTCTTTCTCTTCTCGCCTTCTCTATCTCTAACTCTCACATGCTCTCACACACTCTGTCTTCACTCATTAATATTTTACTTCATTCTTATTTTACTGACAGGCCAAGATAGACAAAGAGAGTTACCAGAGCACTGCTGAGCTCTGGCTTGTTGTGTCGGCGATTTCACCTAGGCTACTGGAGCCTCAGTTTGTAAGTCTTTCTGACACAAGCCATATTCTGTCTCCTCATTTCCATGCCAGTATCACTCAGAGTTTATAATAAAGATATACATACATGTATATATATACATATAGATTTATATATCTGTCATTTTTAGAATGTTCGACCTATGTATTTGACCTTCTTTCAGAATTACCACATTTATAACAGCCTAGTTTTTCTGAAATAATTGGCCATATAGTTGGAGCAGGATTCAATACAATAATAAATAATAGAACCTTCCAGTAGCATTTCTAATCGTGTTTCTATTAGCATCCTTATTGTAATTATCATGGCCCAGATCTTCCCTCCTTTTTCTAGTGTAAGCTTCAATACGTATGTGTTTGTTTTCTTTCTCCGGAAATCTTAATGTCCCTGGACCCTGAAGTGTTAGGGAATTTTTGAAGCAGCCCTCTGTTTCTCAGCAGATGGTTTCTATGTTTCTGCTGTCATCAGGTCTTCTTGTGGTTTTTGTCTTTATTTATTTTTATTGTTTCAAGTCCTCCTAGATCATCCCCATTTATTTGCATATTTATTTATTTAGTCAGGTATCACATGTGGCATCATTTCTTCTGCTTGAGAGATTTTCTCTTATAACTGAAGGGAACTTTTGATGCACAATACATTTCGTGGGGCAAATACTACACACATATGGTGAAGGCTTGGGTTGTCTGGGGTCTGTGGGCATTAGAGCTGCTGCGTGACAGTCTCTACAACCCAGGTTTGAACCTGTCATGAATGAACACAGCCTAGGGGTTTTTTGACTTCTGGTCTATTTCCAACTCTTCTATTTCTCTTCTCGCCATCTCTGTCTCTGACTCTCACAGGCTCTCTCTCACTCTGTCTGAACTCAGGAATATTTTACTTATATCCTTATTTTATTGACAGGCCCAGATATACAAAGAGAGTGGCCAGAGCACTGCTGAGCTCTGGCTGGTTTTGTTTGTGATTTCACCTAGGCTACTGGAGCCTCTGATTGGTAAGTCTCTCTGACTTAAGCCATATTCTGTCTCCTCATATCCATGGCAGTATCTCTCAGACTTTATAATAAAGATATACATCCATATACATATATAAATATACATATATATCTCTGTCATTTTTAGAATTGTCAACCTATGTAATTGATCTTAATCAGAATTCACACATTTACAACAGGTTCCTTTTTCCCTACTAATTGGCCACATAGTTGGAGCAGGATTCAATACAATTATAAATAATAGAACCTTCCAGTAGCATTTCTAATAGCATTTCTATCAGCATCCTTATTTTAATTATCATAGTACAGAACTTGCCTCCTTTCTCTAGTGTAAGCTTCAATACATATGAGTTTCTTTTCATTCTCCCGAAATCTTAATTTCCCTGGACTCTGAAGGGTCTCGGAACTTTTGAAGCAGCCCTTGATTCTCAGCAGATGGTTTCTATGTTTCTGCTGTCATCAGGTCTTCTTGTGCTTTTTGTTTTTATTTTTCATTTGTTTCAAATCCTCCTAGATAACCCCCATTTATTTGCATATTTATTATTTATTTATTTATTTGGTTCTATATTACATGAGGGGTCCATTCTTCTGCTTGATAGATTTTTCTCTTATAATTGAAGGGAAGTTTACACTCACAATACATATCCTGTCGTAAATACTACACACATATGGTGAAGGCTGGGGTTGTCTGGGGTCTGTGGACAGGAGACTGCTGCCCTACAATCTCGACAACCCAGGTTTGAACCTGTCATGTATGAACACAGAGTGGGAGCTTTTGGACTTCTGGTCTCTTTCCAACTCTTCTATTTCTCTTCTTGCCTTCTCTGTCTCTGACTCTCACAGGCTCTCACTCACTCTGTCTGCACTCATTAATATTTTACTTATATATTATTTGACTGACAGGCCCAGATATACAAAGCGAGTCACCAGGGCCCAGCTGAGCTCTGGATTGTTTTGTTGGCGATTTCACCTAGGTTTCTGGAGCCTCAGCTTTGTAAGTCTCTCTGGCACAAGCCATACTCTGTCTCCTCATAGCCATGCCAGTATCCCTCATAGTTGATAATAAAGATACACATACATATATGTACATAAACATACATATATATATATATATATATCAGACATTTTTAGAATTGTTGACCTTTTTATTTGATCTGAATGCAGAATTACCGCATTTATAATAGCCAACTTATTCATAAATAATTGGTCACATAGTTGGAGCAGGATTCACTACAATTATAAATTATAAACTTTCCAGGAGCATTTCCAATAGCCTTTCTATCAGTATCCTTATTGTAATTATCATAGCACAGAACTTGCCTCCATTTTCTAGTGTAAGCTTCAAATTGTATCCGTTTCTTTTCATTCTCGGAATTCGTAATTTGCCTGGACCCTGTGTGTCAGGGAATTTTTGAAGCAGCCCTCTATTTCTCAGCAGACGTTTTCTATATTTCTGCTGTCATCAGGTCTTCCTGTGGTGTTTGTTTTTATTTTTTTATTTTTTTCAAATCCTCTTAGATCATTCCCATTTATTTGCTTATTTATTTATTTATTTATTTCGTCCGATATCACATGAGGGGTCATTTCTTCTGCCTGATAGATTTTCTCTTATAATTGAAGGGAACTTTTGACACACAATACATTTCCTTTTGCAGATACTACACACTACTACAACTGCTACTGCACTGTTTTTGACAGTGACATCCAATGCACAATGGATTAGTATTGCATGGCTCTAGAGAATGTTCACTATTTAACCTACAATGTTTTTAACCTCACAAATATTTATTCTGTTCTTTCTTGGGGGATGAATGGTTTACAGTCAACAGTTCCATGTAATCGTGGGCACAGGGGGTAATTTTTCCCACTACCCCTGTATTTCTGTACATCCTTTGTAACTTTCTTATTGAGGAGAAGCAAACAGTCATAAATTGAGAGAGCAGGGCCCAAGCAGGAAGAGAGACAGAGAGACATCTGCAGCTCTGATTTGTCACTAGCCCAGCTTTTCCCTAGCTGGGTAAGTGTGACCAGGGGCTCAAAACAGGGTCCTGGGATTCCACATAGTTCCCTGGCAGCTCCACCAGCTGTTCCTCCAACCCATGCTCCCTTCGTTGTCCATGTAACTATCGATCTGCTCTAGGCATTTCTCACCTTCATATGCCAGAAACTTAACACTTCTCCCTTCCACCCATGAAACTTTGACCTTTTGCTAGGGTGCAAAACAGCAACTCCAATTCAAGTTATTTTCGGGACAAGTGTGTACGTCTCTGTGGGAAGGTGTGTGTGTGTGTGTGTGTGTGTGTAAGTGTGCATAAATGTGTTTCAGTTAAGATTACCACTGTTGTTTCTTTATTCCTGACACAGGGACTTAGGAACTGGGTTGTGTTATGACAAAGGAAGTTTCCACTGCACAAGTGGTTTTTCAAGTATGAATTGGCACATTGGATTGTGGACTCTGTTGTGCATTCTCCCAGGTGGTCCTCAGATGGGTTCTTTCCTTTGCTATTCCCATGCTGTGTGTAATTTTCTGGGTAGACTCAAAGAGGAGTGGCATGGGGAGCTCAGCTGCATTCTGCTGTATGTCCACAAGGTGGCAGCAAAGACCATAGTTGAGTGTAGTGATTCTGTGGAATGAGGAGAACTCTAGGAATTGTGGCCCGTGGACAGCAGGGTTGAAATTGACGTAGAGTGCCCTAGACATCTGTTCTTTCCTGTGGGGTGGGGGGATCCCCCATTTGGCTTTGCAAGTGGAAGGGGTTTCTCTCTTTGCCTGGGATGACTCTACTGGGAGCTTGTGAATCCCTGTGCTCAGCTGCATTCTGCTGGGTGTCCACAAGAGGGCAGCACCAGGGCGGGACTAAGGCTCCATGGGGCAAGTGCCCTGAGGCACTGGGCTAGGAGAGTGGCCACAGTGTTTCTGGGTGTGCCCCAAGAGCATGGCCAGCCTAGCGCAGGCAGGCAGTGTCCTAAGGACGGGCCCAGACAGGAGCTGTGGGGGTCGTGTTTGCAGAAACAGGGCCTTCAGAGGATGGCAGAAAGTCCCCGGGGGCGGGCCTCAGAGCCCGTGCCCAATGAGCCTGAGGGGAGGGCCCAGTGGGTATTCATAGAGACAGCTGGCCAATCAGAGAGGAGGAACGTCACCCTCAGGGGCGTGAAGCAAGAGCTGGCCAATGAGAACAGAGGAGGAGTTGCGTGGGCGGGCCTCAGAGAGCAGCCCACCAATGAGAGCCTGGGTGCTGGCTCTGGGTGGGCGTACCCCTGGAGGTCAGCCAATCAGGATCCAGCGGAAGTGCCTGGGGGGCGGGCCCTCGGGAGGCTGTCCAATGAGCGCCTGGGGCGGGCCTCGTGGGCGGAGCCCAGGAGGCTGGCCAATCATGGGGCAAGGGCGGTGACCTTCCTGGGCCTGCCTTAGGAACTGGCCTATCAGAGGGCGCCCCTCAGACAGCAGCCCGCCAATGGGAGCCAAGAGAAGGCTGGCTGGGGGCGTCTCCCTGGGACACCAGGCCAATCAGAGTCGAGCGGAAGTGGCTGGTGGGCGGGCCTTCCGGAGGCTGCCCAATCAGCGTGCTGCAGGGCCGTGTGGGCGGTGCTCAAGGCCGCTGGCCAATCACTGACTAGGGGCGCGGACCCTCCTGGGCGTGTCCAAGCACACTGGCCAATGAGATTGCTGGTGGGGTTCTGGGCGTGGCCTAGGCCTCTGGCCTATCAGAGCCTGGCTGGCGCCCTGTGGGCGGGCCTTCTGAAGGAATCCCGCCAATGGGAGCTCAGAGCTGGCCTTAAAAGGGTGGGCGTGCTTCCAGGAAATGCGAAGCAGGGTTGAGCCCAGGGCCCTGCCTTGCAGAAGCTGTCCAGTGCGCATGTGTATAACTCCGTTTGTGCCTGTGCCTCTGTGGATTTGTGTGTGTGTGTGTGTGTGTGTGTCTGAGGGAGCGAGAGAGAGAGAGAGAACAACAGAATCACTGTGGCACAGGTGATTTTGTGCAAAACACTTGGCACATTCTGATTTACAGCTCAATATTGACACCAGGGCAGCTCTCCTTGGCCCTTGGTCACTTTTCTTCTTTTCAGATGTAAAGACACTGAAGAGGGAGAGGTTTTGCCCTGAGGCTTGCACTGGGAACTAGCAGCTGCCCTGTTTGTGTTGCCAGACTAGGAAACCTGTGGTGCCTGTCCATGTGGAGAGTCTCCTGGATGAGTTCCTTCTCAAGCCTTTTTCGCTCGGTCCCGTTGGAGCTGCATATAGCTAATGATTTGGAGATTTTATTCCTTTGGACAATTCTTTTCCTGATGCAAAGTTTCTCTCCAGGTTTTAGCAATCAATTGTGTGAATGTCACATCGAATCCATTGTATAAAATGACTACATCAGTGTCTCTCTCTCTCTTTCTCTCTCTCTCTCTATCTCTCTCTCTATATATATATTTATGTATGTAACATGTAGAGGTCTGAAAATATTTTTTAGCTAGAGACCTGCACAGCTCTGGATTAGGGTAGCAATGTGGATACACCTGGCCCTTCTGAGCCACAGTCATGAGAGACATCTCACAGAGCCATATCGTATATCACTCTACAAATCTCTCTCAGCACAAACTACCACTGCCAAATCATCTACTTCCCTCTTGCTCTTTTTGTCCACCGAGTCTTATCCCAAAACTGTAAATCAAAGAAGAAATAGACATAGTGCAGTTCCCTGCACACAGGACAGGCTGAGGCTGGACCAGGGAGATGCAATACGCCAGCCTGCATCTTGGCTGGAGCATCACTATGACTACTTCGAATTTGGAGAGGCGAGGGCAGTTTGGGAGAGTGGGCTGCCGGCCAAGGGTTGCTTCTCAGAGTGGCTAAGACCTAGATGTTCTAAGTGTTACCTTTCCTCACAAACATAAAATAGCAATGCCACTTGTAAGAAGTATGCATGGGCATGGAGGGTTTGTCTTCAGTGCTCTGGCACTGATCAACACAGGGCCAGAATTTCAGTCCTTGTCTGTCTCTGTCATTCTGTCTCTCTGACTGTCTCTACGTGCCTTCTTCACTGGGCCCTTACTGGAAGTCAGTGCATGCATCGTGAACTCAGCCTTCCTGGTGTTGAAATTTTCCTTTCTTGCCCTTTGGATTATTTAGTCTCCTGCACATGGTGTAGTACAGAGGGGAACTGCGGAGACAGCGTTGCTGCTGCAGGTTCCAGGCATATGTCCATCTCCAGCTGCAGCTGTCCAGGCCCTCTGTGCTTGACTGCCATTCTCCAGGGCCCTGAGGCTGACACTCAGCCTCAATGCAGCCCTCCTCACCTTCCTGCACAGCATCCTTGTCCTTATTCCATGAGAGCCCCGGTCAAGGGAAGTGAAACTCGATCCCCCTGGCACACACACTGTGCTTTCCCTCTATTAAGCCAAATGGAAAGGATCTGTGGTACTGATGGCCACACCAGTGTCCAGAATTTCCATGCAAAATGGAAGCTTCCAGTGTTCAGAAAGAGGGTGTTTTGATGGCTGTGAAATGTCTTTTCCAAGTGCCTCATGGTGTTTCAAATCCCTTTGAAACCTGAAGTTCTTTCTTGTATCTAGGGGATATTTTCACCACTGGCCAGAAGGGCCGCCCAACTAGGAGCACAGCTATCCAGGGGTCAGGAGGTCTTCCAGCCTGCTAGCTCCTGGAGGGATTCCTGCGTATGTCCTCAGGGCCCAAGTGCAAAAGGTGTTTCCAATTGCCTTGATTAGCAGCAGCCAGGCCCTCAGGTGAGGGGCGGGGCTGTGATCTTGACTGGAAGCCCCTAATTTGGCCAATGGAGGCATCCATCTTTTTTTGTCTGTCCATAGCAAGGGCCCAGGGAGTTTGTGCTTCCTGCAAGCAGAGCGACATTGTATGGGACACTCATGCAAGCCTACTTCTGGGAATCTCTCTGAGTGTGATGTGTGGACACCAGGACACCATGATCAGGGATGTGAGGCCACAGGAGCAATTGCCTTAGCCGGACCCAAAGGGTAGGTGTAAGGGGCCGGGTTCATCCACTATTGTTTGGTTCAACACACTTCCCATCTATGTGGAAACACAGCCCTTTCTGGGTACTTTCTGGGCTTGTAATCTGCTGCCCTGAGCAGTGGACTGAGAGCCTGGAGGCTGAGTAGGCAGCCAAACGTGACTAGACAGGCTCATGCCCCTGAATTCTGAGGGGTGCCCCAGCTTCCCCCATTGGCAGTGTTTGGATCATAGTGAGGCATGGCATTGATTCGGAACTCAGGAGAGTGAGACATGAGAGTCCCTTTGCATATGCATTCTTGCTTAGCCACAATCTGGGCTAGCTGGCTTGCCCTGACCAGATAGGTTCTCTGTACATAAGTTGCAGGAGAGACTGGCTCCTTTGCCACCCATGCTCTGAGACTACCACAGGTGATCTCTGAGCACACACAGACACACACAAACAGACAGACAGATAGACACACACACACATTACTGTCAGGTTGGTAGTAGAGCCTATGGTGAAGGCTGGGGCTGTCTGGGGTCTGTGGGCATGAGAGCTGCTGCCTTACAATCTCTACAAGCCAGTTTTGAACCTGTCATCAATGAACACAGTGTAGGAGGTTTTTGAATTCTGGTCTCTTTCCAACTCATCTATTTCTCTTCTCGCCTTCTCTATCTCTAACTCTCACATGCTCTCACACACTCTGTCTTCACTCATTAATATTTTACTTAGATTCTTATTTTACTGACAGGCCCAGATAGACAAATAGAGTTACCAGAGCACTGCTGAGCTCTGGCTTGTTGTGTTGGCGATTTCACCTAGGCTACTGGAGCCTCAGTTTGTAAGTCTTTCTGACACAAGCCATATTCTGTCTCCTCATTTCCATGCCAGTATCACTCAGAGTTTATAATAAAGATATACATACATGTATATATATACATATAGATTTATATATCTGTCATTTTTAGAATGTTCGACCTATGTATTTGACCTTCTTTCAGAATTACCACATTTATAACAGCCTAGTTTTTCTGAAATAATTGGCCATATAGTTGGAGCAGGATTCAATACAATAATAAATAATAGAACCTTCCAGTAGCATTTCTAATCGTGTTTCTATTAGCATCCTTATTGTAATTATCATGGCCCAGATCTTCCCTCCTTTTTCTAGTGTAAGCTTCAATACGTATGTGTTTGTTTTCTTTCTCCGGAAATCTTAATGTCCCTGGACCCTGAAGTGTTAGGGAATTTTTGAAGCAGCCCTCTGTTTCTCAGCAGATGGTTTCTATGTTTCTGCTGTCATCAGGTCTTCTTGTGGTTTTTGTCTTTATTTATTTTTATTGTTTCAAGTCCTCCTAGATCATCCCCATTTATTTGCATATTTATTTATTTAGTCAGGTATCACATGTGGCATCATTTCTTCTGCTTGAGAGATTTTTCTCTTATAACTGAAGGGAACTTTTGATGCACAATACATTTCCTGGGGCAAATACTACACACATATGGTGAAAGCTTGGGTTGTCTGGGGTCTGTGGGCATTAGAGCTGCTGCGTGACAATCTCTACAACCCAGGTTTGAACCTGTCATGAATGAACACAGCCTAGGGGGTTTTTGACTTCTGTTCTATTTCCAACTCTTCTATTTCTCTTCTCGCCATCTCTGTCTCTGACTCTCACAGGCTCTCTCTCACTCTGTCTGAACTCAGGAATATTTTACTTATATCCTTATTTTATTGACAGGCCCAGATATACAAAGAGAGTGGCCAGAGCACTGCTGAGCTCTGGCTGGTTTTGTTTGTGATTTCACCTAGGCTACTGGAGCCTCTGATTGGTAAGTCTCTCTGACTTAAGCCATATTCTGTCTCCTCATATCCATGGCAGTATCTCTCAGACTTTATAATAAAGATATACATCCATATACATATATAAATATACATATATATCTCTGTCATTTTTAGAATTGTCAACCTATGTAATTGATCTTAATCAGAATTCACACATTTACAACAGGTTCATTTTTCCCTACTAATTGGCCACATAGTTGGAGCAGGATTCAATACAATTATAAATAATAGAACCTTCCAGTAGCATTTCTAATAGCATTTCTATCAGCATCCTTATTTTAATTATCATAGTACAGAACTTGCCTCCTTTCTCTAGTGTAAGCTTCAATACATATGAGTTTCTTTTCATTCTCCCGAAATCTTAATTTCCCTGGACTCTGAAGGGTCTCGGAACTTTTGAAGCAGCCCTTGATTCTCAGCAGATGGTTTCTATGTTTCTGCTGTCATCAGGTCTTCTTGTGCTTTTTGTTTTTATTTTTCATTTGTTTCAAATCCTCCTAGATAACCCCCATTTATTTGCATATTTATTTATTTATTTATTTATTTGGTTCTATATTACATGAGGGGTCCATTCTTCTGCTTGATAGATTTTTCTCTTATAATTGAAGGGAAGTTTACACTCACAATACATATCCTGTCGTAAATACTACACACATATGGTGAAGGCTGGGGTTGTCTGGGGTCTGTGGACAGGAGACTGCTGCCCTACAATCTCGACAACCCAGGTTTGAACCTGTCATGTATGAACACAGAGTGGGAGCTTTTGGACTTCTGGTCTCTTTCCAACTCTTCTATTTCTCTTCTTGCCTTCTCTGTCTCTGACTCTCTCAGGCTCTCACTCACTCTGTCTGCACTCATTAATATTTTACTTATATATTATTTGACTGACAGGCCCAGATATGCAAAGCGAGTCACCAGGGCCCAGCTGAGCTCTGGATTGTTTTGTTGGCGATTTCACCTAGGTTTCTGGAGCCTCAGCTTTGTAAGTCTCTCTGGCACAAGCCATACTCTGTCTCCTCATAGCCATGCCAGTATCCCTCATAGTTGATAATAAAGATACACATACATATATGTACATATACATACATATATATATATATATATCAGACATTTTTAGAATTGTTGACCTTTTTATTTGATCTGAATGCAGAATTACCGCATTTATAATAGCCTCCTTATTCATCAATAATTGGTCACATAGTTGGAGCAGGATTCACTACAATTATAAATTATAAACTTTCCAGGAGCATTTCCAATAGCCTTTCTATCAGTATCCTTATTGTAATTATCATAGCTCAGAACTTGCCTCCATTTTCTAGTGTAAGCTTCAAATCGTATGCGTTTCTTTTCATTCTCGGAATTCGTAATTTGCCTGGACCCTGTGTGTCAGGGAATTTTTGAAGCAGCCCTCTATTTCTCAGCAGACGTTTTCTATATTTCTGCTGTCATCAGGTCTTCCTGTGGTGTTTGTTTTTATTTTTTATTTTTTTCAAATCCTCTTAGATCATTCCCATTTATTTGCATATTTATTTATTTATTTATTTCGTCCGATATCACATGAGGGGTCATTTCTTCTGCCTGATAGATTTTCTCTTATAATTGAAGGGAACTTTTGACACACAATACATTTCCTTTTGCAGATACTACACACTACTACAACTGCTACTGCACTGTTTTTGACAGTGACATCCAATGCACAATGGATTAGTATTGCATGGCTCTAGAGAATGTTCGCTATTTAACCTACAATGTTTTTAACCTCACAAATATTTATTCTGTTCTTTCTTGGGGGATGAATGGTTTACAGTCAACAGTTCCATGTAATAGTGGGCACGGGGGGTAATTTTTCCCACTACCCCTGTATTTCTGTACATCCTTTGTAACTTTCTTATTGAGGAGAAGCAAACAGTCATAAATTGAGAGAGCAGGGCCCAAGCAGGAAGAGAGACAGAGAGACATCTGCAGCTCTGATTTGTCACTAGCCCAGCTTTTCCCTAGCTGGGTAATTGTGACCAGGGGCTCAAAACAGGGTCCTGGGATTCCACATAGTTCCCTGGCAGCTCCACCAGCTGTCCCTCCAACCCATGCTCCCTTCGTTGTCCATGTAACTATGGATCTGCTCTAGGCATTTCTCACCTTCATATGCCAGAAACTTAACACTTCTCCCTTCCACCCATGAAACTTTGACCTTTTGCTAGGGTGCAAAACAGCAACTCCAATCCAAGTTATTTTCGGGACAAGTGTGTACGTCTCTGTGGGAAGGTGTGTCTGTGTGTGTGTGTGTGTGTGTGTGTGTGTAAGTGTGCATAAGTGTGTTTCAGTTAAGATTACCGCTGTTGTTTCTTTATTCCTGACACAGGGACTTAGGAACTGGGTTGTGTTATGACAAAGGAAGTTTGCACTGCACAAGTGGTTTTTCAAGTATGAATTGGCACATTGGATTGTGGACTCTGTTGTGCATTCTCCCAGGTGGTCCTCAGATGGGTTCTTTCCTTTGCTATTCCCATGCTGTGTGTAATTTTCTGGGTAGACTCAAAGAGGAGTGGCATGGGGAGCTCAGCTGCATTCTGCTGTATGTCCACAAGGTGGCGGCAAAGACCATAGTTGAGTGTAGTGATTCTGTGGAATGAGGAGAACTCTAGGAATTGTGGCCCGTGGACAGCAGGGTTGAAATTGACGTAGAGTGCCCTAGACATCTGTTCTTTCCTGTGGGGTGGGGGGATCCCCCATTTGGCTTTGCAAGTGGAAGGGGTTTCTCTCTTTGCCTGGGATGACTCTACTGGGAGCTTGTGAATCCCTGTGCTCAGCTGCATTCTGCTGGGTGTCCACAAGAGGGCAGCACCAGGGCGGGACTAAGGCTCCATGGGGCAAGTGCCCTGAGGCACTGGGCTAGGAGAGTGGCGACAGTGTTTCTGGGTGTGCCCCAAGAGCATGGCCAGCCTAGCGCAGGCAGGCAGTGTCCTAAGGACGGGCCCAGACAGGAGCTGTGGGGGTCGTGTTTGCAGAAACAGGGCCTTCAGAGGATGGCAGAAAGTCCCCGGGGGCGGGCCTCAGAGCCCGTGCCCAATGAGCCTGAGGGGAGGGCCCAGTGGGTATTCATAGAGACAGCTGGCCAATCAGAGAGGAGGAACGTCACCCTCAGGGGCGTGAAGCAAGAGCTGGCCAATGAGAACAGAGGAGGAGTTGCGTGGGCGGGCCTCAGAGAGCAGCCCACCAATGAGAGCCTGGGTGCTGGCTCTGGGTGGGCGTACCCCTGGAGGTCAGCCAATCAGGATCCAGCGGAAGTGCCTGAGGGGCGGGCCCTCGGGAGGCTGTCCAATGAGCGCCTGGGGCGGGCCTCGTGGGCGGAGCCCAGGAGGCTGGCCAATCATGGGGCAAGGGCGGTGACCTTCCTGGGCGTGCCTTAGGAACTGGCCTATCAGAGGGCGCCCCTCAGACAGCAGCCCGCCAATGGGAGCCAAGAGAAGCCTGGCTGGGGGCGTGTCCCTGGGACACCAGGCCAATCAGAGTCGAGCGGAAGTGGCTGGTGGGCGGGCCTTCCGGAGGCTGCCCAATCAGCGTGCTGCAGGGCCGTGTGGGCGGTGCTCAAGGCCGCTGGCCAATCACTGACTAGGGGCCCGGACCCTCCTGGGCGTGTCCAAGCACACTGGCCAATGAGATTGCTGGTGGGGTTCTGGGCGTGGCCTAGGCCTCTGGCCTATCAGAGCCTGGCTGGCGCTCTGTGGGCGGGCCTTCTGAAGGAATCCCGCCAATGGGAGCTCAGAGCTGGCCTTAAAAGGCTGGGCGTGCTTCCAGGCAATGCGAAGCAGGGTTGAGCCCAGGGCCCTGCCTTGCAGAAGCTGTCCAGTGCGCATATGTATAACTCCGTTTGTGCCTGTGCCTCTGTGGATTTGTGTGTGTGTGTGTGTGTGTCTGAGGGAGGGAGAGAGAGAGAGAACAACAGAATCACTGTGGCACAGGTGATTTTGTGCAAAACACTTGGCACATTCTGATTTACAGCTCAATATTGACACCAGGGCAGCTCTCCTTGGCCCTTGGTCACTTTTCTTCTTTTCAGATGTAAAGACACTGAAGAGGGAGAGGTTTTGCCCTGAGGCTTGCACTGGGAACTAGCAGCTGCCCTGTTTGTGTTGCCAGACTAGGAAACCTGTGGTGCCTGTCCATGTGGAGAGTCTCCTGGATGAGTTCCTTCTCGAGCCTTTTTCGCTCGGTCCCGTTGGAGCTGCATATAGCTAATGATTTGGAGATTTTATTCCTTTGGACAATTCTTTTCCTGATGCAAAGTTTCTCTCCAGGTTTTAGCAATCAATTGTGTGAATGTCACATCGAATCCATTGTAGAAAATGACTACATCAGTGTCTCTCTCTCTCTTTCTCTCTCTCTCTATCTCTCTCTCTCTATATATATATATATGTATGTAACATGTAGAGGTCTGAAAATATTTTTTAGCTAGAGACCTGCACAGCTCTGGATTAGGGTAGCAATGTGGATACACCTGGCCCTTCTGAGCCACAGTCATGAGAGACATCTCACAGAGCCATATCGTATATCACTCTACAAATCTCTCTCAGCACAAACTACCACTGCCAAATCATCTACTTCCCTCTTGCTCTTTTTGTCCACCGAGTCTTATCCCAAAACTGTAAATCAAAGAAGAAATAGACATAGTGCAGTTCCCTGCACACAGGACAGGCTGAGGCTGGACCAGGGAGATGCAATACGCCAGCCTGCATCTTGGCTGGAGCATCACTATGACTACTTCGAATTTGGAGAGGCGAGGGCAGTTTGGGAGAGTGGGCTGCCGGCCAAGGGTTGCTTCTCAGAGTGGCTAAGACCTAGATGTTCTAAGTGTTACCTTTCCTCACAAACATAAAATAGCAATGCCACTTGTAAGAAGTATGCATGGGCATGGAGGGTTTGTCTTCAGTGCTCTGGCACTGATCAACACAGGGCCAGAATTTCAGTCCTTGTCTGTCTCTGTCATTCTGTCTCTCTGACTGTCTCTACGTGCCTTCTTCACTGGGCCCTTACTGGAAGTCAGTGCATGCATCGTGAACTCAGCCTTCCTGGTGTTGAAATTTTCCTTTCTTTGCCCTTTGGATTATTTAGTCTCCTGCACATGGTGTAGTACAGAGGGGAACTGCGGAGACAGCGTTGCTGCTGCAGGTTCCAGGCATATGTCCATCTCCAGCTGCAGCTGTCCAGGCCCTCTGTGCTTGACTGCCATTCTCCAGGGCCCTGAGGCTGACACTCAGCCTCAATGCAGCCCTCCTCACCTTCCTGCACAGCATCCTTGTCCTTATTCCATGAGAGCCCCGGTCAAGGGAAGTGAAACTCGATCCCCCTGGCACACACACTGTGCTTTCCCTCTATTAAGCCAAATGGAAAGGATCTGTGGTACTGATGGCCACACCAGTGTCCAGATTTTTCCATGCAAAACGGAAGCTTCCAGTGTTCAGAAAGAGGGTGTTTTGATGGCTGTGAAATGTCTTTTCCAAGTGCCTCATGGTGTTTCAAATCCCTTTGAAACCTGAAGTTCTTTCTTGTATCTAGGGGATATTTTCACCACTGGCCAGAAGGGCCGCCCAACTAGGAGCACAGCTATCCAGGGGTCAGGAGGTCTTCCAGCCTGCTAGCTCCTGGAGGGATTCCTGAGTATGTCCTCAGGGCCCAAGTGTAAAAGGTGTTTCCAATTGCCTTGATTAGCAGCAGCCAGGCCCTCAGGTGAGGGGCGGGGCTGTGATCTTGACTGGAAGCCCCTAATTTGGCCAATGGAGGCATCCATCTTTTTTTGTCTGTCCATAGCAAGGGCCCGGGGAGTTTGTGCTTCCTGCAAGCAGAGCGACATTGTATGGGACACTCATGCAAGCCTACTTCTGGGAATCTCTCTGAGTGTGATGTGTGGACACCAGGACACCATGATCAGGGATGTGAGGCCACAGGAGCAATTGCCTTAGCCGGACCCAAAGGGTAGGTGTAAGGGGCCGGGTTCATCCACTATTGTTTGGTTCAACACACTTCCCATCTAAGTGGAAACACAGCCCTTTCTGGGTACTTTCTGGGCTTGTAATCTGCTGCCCTGAGCAGTGGACTGAGAGCCTGGAGGCTGAGTAGGCAGCCAAACGTGACTGGACAGGCTCAAGCCCCTGAATTCTGAGGGGTGCCCCAGCTTCCCCCATTGGCAGTGTTTGGATCATAGTGAGGCATGGCATTGATTCGGAACTCAGGAGAGTGAGACATGAGAGTCCCTTTGCATATGCATTCTTGCTTAGCCACAATCTGGGCTAGCTGGCTTGCCCTGACCAGATAGGTTCTCTGTACATAAGTTGCAGGAGAGGCTTGCTCCTTTGCCACCCATGCTCTGAGACTACTACAGGTGATCTCTGAGCACACACAGACACACACAAACAGACAGACAGATAGACACACACACACACACACACACATTACTGTCAGGTTGGTAGTAGAGCCTATGGTGAAGGCTGGGGCTGTCTGGGGTCTGTGGGCATGAGAGCTGCTGTCTTACAATCTCTACAAGCCAGGTTTGAACCTGTCATCAATGAACACAGTGTAGGAGGTTTTTGAATTCTGGTCTCTTTCCAACTCATCTATTTCTCTTCTCGCCTTCTCTATCTCTAACTCTCACATGCTCTCACACACTCTGTCTTCACTCATTAATATTTTACTTAGATTCTTATTTTACGGACAGGCCCAGATAGACAAAGAGAGTTACCAGAGCACTGCTGAGCTCTGGCTTGTTGTGTCGGCGATTTCACCTAGGCTACTGGAGCCTCAGTTTGTAAGTCTTTCTGACACAAGCCATATTCTGTCTCCTCATTTCCATGCCAGTATCACTCAGAGTTTATAATAAAGATATACATACATGTATATATATACATATAGATTTATATATCTGTCATTTTTAGAATGTTCGACCTATGTATTTGACCTTCTTTCAGAATTACCACATTTATAACAGCCTAGTTTTTCTGAAATAATTGGCCATATAGTTGGAGCAGGATTCAATACAATTATAAATAATAGAACCTTCCAGTAGCATTTCTAATCGTGTTTCTATTAGCATCCTTATTGTAATTATCATGGCCCAGATCTTCCCTCCTTTTTCTAGTGTAAGCTTCAATACGTATGTGTTTGTTTTCTTTCTCTGGAAATCTTAATGTCCCTGGACCCTGAAGTGTTCGGGAATTTTTGAAGCAGCCCTCTGTTTCTCAGCAGATGGTTTCTATGTTTCTGCTGTCATCAGGTCTTCTTGTGGTTTTTGTCTTTATTTATTTTTATTGTTTCAAGTCCTCCTAGATCATCCCCATTTATTTGCATATTTATTTATTTAGTCAGGTATCACATGTGGCATCATTTCTTCTGCTTGAGAGATTTTCTCTTATAACTGAAGGGAACTTTTGATGCACAATACATTTCCTGGGGCAAATACTACACACATATGGTGAAGGCTTGGGTTGTCTGGGGTCTGTGGGCATTAGAGCTGCTGCGTGACAATCTCTACAACCCAGGTTTGAACCTGTCATGAATGAACACAGCCTAGGGGGGTTTTGACTTCTGTTCTATTTCCAACTCTTCTATTTCTCTTCTCGCCATCTCTGTCTCTGACTCTCACAGGCTCTCTCTCACTCTGTCTGAACTCAGGAATATTTTACTTATATCCTTATTTTATTGACAGGCCCAGATATACAAAGAGAGTGGCCAGAGCACTGCTGAGCTCTGGCTGGTTTTGTTTGTGATTTCACCTAGGCTACTGGAGCCTCTGATTGGTAAGTCTCTCTGACTTAAGCCATATTCTGTCTCCTCATATCCATGGCAGTATCTCTCAGACTTTATAATAAAGATATACATCCATATACATATATAAATATACATATATATCTCTGTCATTTTTAGAATTGTCAACCTATGTAATTGATCTTAATCAGAATTCACACATTTACAACAGGTTCATTTTTCCCTACTAATTGGCCACATAGTTGGAGCGGATTCAATACAATTATAAATAATAGAACCTTCCAGTAGCATTTCTAATAGCATTTCTATCAGCATCCTTATTTTAATTATCATAGTACAGAACTTGCCTCCTTTCTCTAGTGTAAGCTTCAATACATATGAGTTTCTTTTCATTCTCCCGAAATCTTAATTTCCCTGGACTCTGAAGGGTCTCGGAGCTTTTGAAGCAGCCCTTGATTCTCAGCAGATGGTTTCTATGTTTCTGCTGTCATCAGGTCTTCTTGTGCTTTTTGTTTTTATTTTTCATTTGTTTCAAATCCTCCTAGATAACCCCCATTTATTTGCATATTTATTTATTTATTTATTTATTTGGTTCTATATTACATGAGGGGTCCATTCTTCTGCTTGATAGATTTTTCTCTTATAATTGAAGGGAAGTTTACACTCACAATACATATCCTGTCGTAAATACTACACACATATGGTGAAGGCTGGGGTTGTCTGGGGTCTGTGGACAGGAGACTGATGCCCTACAATCTCGACAACCCAGGTTTGAACCTGTCATGTATGAACACAGAGTGGGAGCTTTTGGACTTCTGGTCTCTTTCCAACTCTTCTATTTCTCTTCTTGCCTTCTCTGTCTCTGACTCTCACAGGCTCTCACTCACTCTGTCTGCACTCATTAATATTTTACTTATATATTATTTGACTGACAGGCCCAGATATGCAAAGCGAGTCACCAGGGCCCAGCTGAGCTCTGGATTGTTTTGTTGGCGATTTCACCTAGGTTTCTGGAGCCTCAGCTTTGTAAGTCTCTCTGGCACAAGCCATACTCTGTCTCCTCATAGCCATGCCAGTATCCCTCATAGTTGATAATAAAGATACACATACATATATGTACATATACATACATACATATATATATATATATATATATATCAGACATTTTTAGAATTGTTGACCTTTTTATTTGATCTGAATGCAGAATTACCGCATTTATAATAGCCTCCTTATTCATAAATAATTGGTCACATAGTTGGAGCAGGATTCACTACAATTATAAATTATAAACTTTCCAGGAGCATTTCCAATAGCCTTTCTATCAGTATCCTTATTGTAATTATCATAGCACAGAACTTGCCTCCATTTTCTAGTGTAAGCTTCAAATCGTATGCGTTTCTTTTCATTCTCGGAATTCGTAATTTGCCTGGACCCTGTGTGTCAGGGAATTTTTGAAGCAGCCCTCTATTTCTCAGCAGACGTTTTGTATATTTCTGCTGTCATCAGGTCTTCCTGTGGTGTTTGTTTTTATTTTTTATTTTTTTCAAATCCTCTTAGATCATTCCCATTTATTTGCATATTTATTTATTTATTTATTTCGTCCGATATCACATGAGGGGTCATTTCTTCTGCCTGATAGATTTTCTCTTATAATTGAAGGGAACTTTTGACACACAATACATTTCCTTTTGCAGATACTACACACTACTACAACTGCTACTGCACTGTTTTTGACAGTGACATCCAATGCACAATGGATTAGTATTGCATGGCTCTAGAGAATGTTCGCTATTTAACCTACAATGTTTTTAACCTCACAAATATTTATTCTGTTCTTTCTTGGGGGATGAATGGTTTACAGTCAACAGTTCCATGTAATAGTGGGCACGGGGGGTAATTTTTCCCACTACCCCTGTATTTCTGTACATCCTTTGTAACTTTCTTATTGAGGAGAAGCAAACAGTCATAAATTGAGAGAGCAGGGCCCAAGCAGGAAGAGAGACAGAGAGACATCTGCAGCTCTGATTTGTCACTAGCCCAGCTTTTCCCTAGCTGGGTAAGTGTGACCAGGGGCTCAAAACAGGGTCCTGGGATTCCACATAGTTCCCTGGCAGCTCCACCAGCTGTCCCTCCAACCCATGCTCCCTTCGTTGTCCATGTAACTATGGATCTGCTCTAGGCATTTCTCACCTTCATATGCCAGAAACTTAACACTTCTCCCTTCCACCCATGAAACTTTGACCTTTTGCTAGGGTGCAAAACAGCAACTCCAATCCAAGTTATTTTCGGGACAAGTGTGTACGTCTCTGTGGGAAGGTGTGTGTGTGTGTGTGTGTGTGTGTGTGTGTGTGTGTGTGTGTAAGTGTGCATAAGTGTGTTTCAGTTAAGATTACCGCTGTTGTTTCTTTATTCCTGACACAGGGACTTAGGAACTGGGTTGTGTTATGACAAAGGAAGTTTGCACTGCACAAGTGGTTTTTCAAGTATGAATTGGCACATTGGATTGTGGACTCTGTTGTGCATTCTCCCAGGTGGTCCTCAGATGGGTTCTTTCCTTTGCTATTCCCATGCTGTGTGTAATTTTCTGGGTAGACTCAAAGAGGAGTGGCATGGGGAGCTCAGCTGCATTCTGCTGTATGTCCACAAGGTGGCGGCAAAGATCATAGTTGAGTGTAGTGATTCTGTGGAATGAGGAGAACTCTAGGAATTGTGGCCCATGGACAGCAGGGTTGAAATTGACGTAGAGTGCCCTAGACATCTGTTCTTTCCTGTGGGGTGGGGGGATCCCCCATTTGGCTTTGCAAGTGGAAGGGGTTTCTCTCTTTGCCTGGGATGACTCTACTGGGAGCTTGTGAATCCCTGTGCTCAGCTGCATTCTGCTGGGTGTCCACAAGAGGGCAGCACCAGGGCGGGACTAAGGCTCCATGGGGCAAGTGCCCTGAGGCACTGGGCTAGGAGAGTGGCGACAGTGTTTCTGGGTGTGCCCCAAGAGCATGGCCAGCCTAGCGCAGGCAGGCAGTGTCCTAAGGACGGGCCCAGACAGGAGCTGTGGGGGTCGTGTTTGCAGAAACAGGGCCTTCAGAGGATGGCAGAAAGTCCCCGGGGGCGGGCCTCAGAGCCCGTGCCCAATGAGCCTGAGGGGAGGGCCCAGTGGGTATTCATAGAGACAGCTGGCCAATCAGAGAGGAGGAACGTCACCCTCAGGGGCGTGAAGCAAGAGCTGGCCAATGAGAACAGAGGAGGAGTTGCGTGGGCGGGCCTCAGAGAGCAGCCCACCAATGAGAGCCTGGGTGCTGGCTCTGGGTGGGCGTACCCCTGGAGGTCAGCCAATCAGGGTCCAGCGGAAGTGCCTGGGGGGCGGGCCCTCGGGAGGCTGTCCAATGAGCGCCTGGGGCGGGCCTCGTGGGCGGAGCCCAGGAGGCTGGCCAATCATGGGGCAAGGGCGGTGACCTTCCTGGGCCTGCCTTAGGAACTGGCCTATCAGAGGGCGCCCCTCAGACAGCAGCCCGCCAATGGGAGCCAAGAGAAGGCTGGCTGGGGGCGTCTACCTGGGACACCAGGCCAATCAGAGTCGAGCGGAAGTGGCTGGTGGGCGGGCCTTCCGGAGGCTGCCCAATCAGCGTGCTGCAGGGCCGTGTGGGCGGTGCTCAAGGCCGCTGGCCAATCACTGACTAGGGGCCCGGACCCTCCTGGGCGTGTCCAAGCACACTGGCCAATGAGATTGCTGGTGGGGTTCTGGGCGTGGCCTAGGCCTCTGGCCTATCAGAGCCTGGCTGGCGCCCTGTGGGCGGGCCTTCTGAAGGAATCCCGCCAATGGGAGCTCAGAGATGGCCTTAAAAGGCTGGGCGTGCTTCCAGGCAATGCGAAGCAGGGTTCAGCCCAGGGCTCTGCCTTGCAGAAGCTGTCCAGTGCGCATGTGTATAACTCCGTTTGTGCCTGTGCCTCTGTGGATTTGTGTGTGTGTGTGTGTGTGTGTGTGTCTGAGGGAGGGAGAGAGAGAGAGAACAACAGAATCACTGTGGCACAGGTGATTTTGTGCAAAACACTTGGCACATTCTGATTTACAGCTCAATATTGACACCAGGGCAGCTCTCCTTGGCCCTTGGTCACTTTTCTTCTTTTCAGATGTAAAGACACTGAAGAGGGAGAGGTTTTTGCCCTGAGGCTTGCACTGGGAACTAGCAGCTGCCCTGTTTGTGTTGCCAGACTAGGAAACCTGTGGTGCCTGTCCATGTGGAGAGTCTCCTGGATGAGTTCCTTCTCGAGCCTTTTTCGCTCGGTCCCGTTGGAGCTGCATATAGCTAATGATTTGGAGATTTTATTCCCTTGGACAATTCTTTTCCTGATGCAAAGTTTCTCTCCAGGTTTTAGCAATCAATTGTGTGAATGTCACATCGAATCCATTGTAGAAAATGACTACATCAGTGTCTCTCTCTCTCTTTCTCTCTCTCTCTATCTCTCTCTCTATATATATATATATATGTATGTAACATGTAGAGGTCTGAAAATATTTTTTATCTAGAGACCTGCACAGCTCTGGATTAGGGTAGCAATGTGGATACACCTGGCCCTTCTGAGCCACAGTCATGAGAGACATCTCACAGAGCCATATCGTATATCACTCTACAAATCTCTCTCAGCACAAACTACCACTGCCAAATCATCTACTTCCCTCTTGCTCTTTTTGTCCACCGAGTCTTATCCCAAAACTGTAAATCAAAGAAGAAATAGACATAGTGCAGTTCCCTGCACACAGGACAGGCTGAGGCTGGACCAGGGAGATGCAATACGCCAGCCTGCATCTTGGCTGGAGCATCACTATGACTACTTCGAATTTGGAGAGGCGAGGGCAGTTTGGGAGAGTGGGCTGCCGGCCAAGGGTTGCTTCTCAGAGTGGCTAAGACCTAGATGTTCTAAGTGTTACCTTTCCTCACAAACATAAAATAGCAATGCCACTTGTAAGAAGTATGCATGGGCATGGAGGGTTTGTCTTCAGTGCTCTGGCACTGATCAACACAGGGCCAGAATTTCAGTCCTTGTCTGTCTCTGTCATTCTGTCTCTCTGACTGTCTCTACGTGCCTTCTTCACTGGGCCCTTACTGGAAGTCAGTGCATGCATCGTGAACTCAGCCTTCCTGGTGTTGAAATTTTCCTTTCTTTGCCCTTTGGATTATTTAGTCTCCTGCACATGGTGTAGTACAGAGGGGAACTGCGGAGACAGCGTTGCTGCTGCAGGTTCCAGGCATATGTCCATCTCCAGCTGCAGCTGTCCAGGCCCTCTGTGCTTGACTGCCATTCTCCAGGGCCCTGAGGCTGACACTCAGCCTCAATGCAGCCCTCCTCACCTTCCTGCACAGCATCCTTGTCCTTATTCCATGAGAGCCCCGGTCAAGGGAAGTGAAACTCGATCCCCCTGGCACACACACTGTGCTTTCCCTCTATTAAGCCAAATGGAAAGGATCTGTGGTACTGATGGCCACACCAGTGTCCAGATTTTTCCATGCAAAACGGAAGCTTCCAGTGTTCAGAAAGAGGGTGTTTTGATGGCTGTGAAATGTCTTTTCCAAGTGCCTCATGGTGTTTCAAATCCCTTTGAAACCTGAAGTTCTTTCTTGTATCTAGGGGATATTTTCACCACTGGCCAGAAGGGCCGCCCAACTAGGAGCACAGCTATCCAGGGGTCAGGAGGTCTTCCAGCCTGCTAGCTCCTGGAGGGATTCCTGAGTATGTCCTCAGGGCCCAAGTGTAAAAGGTGTTTCCAATTGCCTTGATTAGCAGCAGCCAGGCCCTCAGGTGAGGGGCGGGGCTGTGATCTTGACTGGAAGCCCCTAATTTGGCCAATGGAGGCATCCATCTTTTTTTGTCTGTCCATAGCAAGGGCCCGGGGAGTTTGTGCTTCCTGCAAGCAGAGCGACATTGTATGGGACACTCATGCAAGCCTACTTCTGGGAATCTCTCTGAGTGTGATGTGTGGACACCAGGACACCATGATCAGGGATGTGAGGCCACAGGAGCAATTGCCTTAGCCGGACCCAAAGGGTAGGTGTAAGGGGCCGGGTTCATCCACTATTGTTTGGTTCAACACACTTCCCATCTAAGTGGAAACACAGCCCTTTCTGGGTACTTTCTGGGCTTGTAATCTGCTGCCCTGAGCAGTGGACTGAGAGCCTGGAGGCTGAGTAGGCAGCCAAACGTGACTGGACAGGCTCAAGCCCCTGAATTCTGAGGGGTGCCCCAGCTTCCCCCATTGGCAGTGTTTGGATCATAGTGAGGCATGGCATTGATTCGGAACTCAGGAGAGTGAGACATGAGAGTCCCTTTGCATATGCATTCTTGCTTAGCCACAATCTGGGCTAGCTGGCTTGCCCTGACCAGATAGGTTCTCTGTACATAAGTTGCAGGAGAGGCTTGCTCCTTTGCCACCCATGCTCTGAGACTACTACAGGTGATCTCTGAGCACACACAGACACACACAAACAGACAGACAGATAGACACACACACACACACACACACATTACTGTCAGGTTGGTAGTAGAGCCTATGGTGAAGGCTGGGGCTGTCTGGGGTCTGTGGGCATGAGAGCTGCTGTCTTACAATCTCTACAAGCCAGGTTTGAACCTGTCATCAATGAACACAGTGTAGGAGGTTTTTGAATTCTGGTCTCTTTCCAACTCATCTATTTCTCTTCTCGCCTTCTCTATCTCTAACTCTCACATGCTCTCACACACTCTGTCTTCACTCATTAATATTTTACTTAGATTCTTATTTTACGGACAGGCCCAGATAGACAAAGAGAGTTACCAGAGCACTGCTGAGCTCTGGCTTGTTGTGTCGGCGATTTCACCTAGGCTACTGGAGCCTCAGTTTGTAAGTCTTTCTGACACAAGCCATATTCTGTCTCCTCATTTCCATGCCAGTATCACTCAGAGTTTATAATAAAGATATACATACATGTATATATATACATATAGATTTATATATCTGTCATTTTTAGAATGTTCGACCTATGTATTTGACCTTCTTTCAGAATTACCACATTTATAACAGCCTAGTTTTTCTGAAATAATTGGCCATATAGTTGGAGCAGGATTCAATACAATTATAAATAATAGAACCTTCCAGTAGCATTTCTAATCGTGTTTCTATTAGCATCCTTATTGTAATTATCATGGCCCAGATCTTCCCTCCTTTTTCTAGTGTAAGCTTCAATACGTATGTGTTTGTTTTCTTTCTCCGGAAATCTTAATGTCCCTGGACCCTGAAGTGTTCGGGAATTTTTGAAGCAGCCCTCTGTTTCTCAGCAGATGGTTTCTATGTTTCTGCTGTCATCAGGTCTTCTTGTGGTTTTTGTCTTTATTTATTTTTATTGTTTCAAGTCCTCCTAGATCATCCCCATTTATTTGCATATTTATTTATTTAGTCAGGTATCACATGTGGCATCATTTCTTCTGCTTGAGAGATTTTCTCTTATAACTGAAGGGAACTTTTGATGCACAATACATTTCCTGGGGCAAATACTACACACATATGGTGAAGGCTTGGGTTGTCTGGGGTCTGTGGGCATTAGAGCTGCTGCGTGACAATCTCTACAACCCAGGTTTGAACCTGTCATGAATGAACACAGCCTAGGGGGGTTTTGACTTCTGTTCTATTTCCAACTCTTCTATTTCTCTTCTCGCCATCTCTGTCTCTGACTCTCACAGGCTCTCTCTCACTCTGTCTGAACTCAGGAATATTTTACTTATATCCTTATTTTATTGACAGGCCCAGATATACAAAGAGAGTGGCCAGAGCACTGCTGAGCTCTGGCTGGTTTTGTTTGTGATTTCACCTAGGCTACTGGAGCCTCTGATTGGTAAGTCTCTCTGACTTAAGCCATATTCTGTCTCCTCATATCCATGGCAGTATCTCTCAGACTTTATAATAAAGATATACATCCATATACATATATAAATATACATATATATCTCTGTCATTTTTAGAATTGTCAACCTATGTAATTGATCTTAATCAGAATTCACACATTTACAACAGGTTCATTTTTCCCTACTAATTGGCCACATAGTTGGAGCAGGATTCAATACAATTATAAATAATAGAACCTTCCAGTAGCATTTCTAATAGCATTTCTATCAGCATCCTTATTTTAATTATCATAGTACAGAACTTGCCTCCTTTCTCTAGTGTAAGCTTCAATACATATGAGTTTCTTTTCATTCTCCCGAAATCTTAATTTCCCTGGACTCTGAAGGGTCTCGGAGCTTTTGAAGCAGCCCTTGATTCTCAGCAGATGGTTTCTATGTTTCTGCTGTCATCAGGTCTTCTTGTGCTTTTTGTTTTTATTTTTCATTTGTTTCAAATCCTCCTAGATAACCCCCATTTATTTGCATATTTATTTATTTATTTATTTATTTGGTTCTATATTACATGAGGGGTCCATTCTTCTGCTTGATAGATTTTTCTCTTATAATTGAAGGGAAGTTTACACTCACAATACATATCCTGTCGTAAATACTACACACATATGGTGAAGGCTGGGGTTGTCTGGGGTCTGTGGACAGGAGACTGATGCCCTACAATCTCGACAACCCAGGTTTGAACCTGTCATGTATGAACACAGAGTGGGAGCTTTTGGACTTCTGGTCTCTTTCCAACTCTTCTATTTCTCTTCTTGCCTTCTCTGTCTCTGACTCTCACAGGCTCTCACTCACTCTGTCTGCACTCATTAATATTTTACTTATATATTATTTGACTGACAGGCCCAGATATGCAAAGCGAGTCACCAGGGCCCAGCTGAGCTCTGGATTGTTTTGTTGGCGATTTCACCTAGGTTTCTGGAGCCTCAGCTTTGTAAGTCTCTCTGGCACAAGCCATACTCTGTCTCCTCATAGCCATGCCAGTATCCCTCATAGTTGATAATAAAGATACACATACATATATGTACATATACATACATACATATATATATATATATATATATATATATCAGACATTTTTAGAATTGTTGACCTTTTTATTTGATCTGAATGCAGAATTACCGCATTTATAATAGCCTCCTTATTCATAAATAATTGGTCACATAGTTGGAGCAGGATTCACTACAATTATAAATTATAAACTTTCCAGGAGCATTTCCAATAGCCTTTCTATCAGTATCCTTATTGTAATTATCATAGCACAGAACTTGCCTCCATTTTCTAGTGTAAGCTTCAAATCGTATGCGTTTCTTTTCATTCTCGGAATTCGTAATTTGCCTGGACCCTGTGTGTCAGGGAATTTTTGAAGCAGCCCTCTATTTCTCAGCAGACGTTTTGTATATTTCTGCTGTCATCAGGTCTTCCTGTGGTGTTTGTTTTTATTTTTTATTTTTTTCAAATCCTCTTAGATCATTCCCATTTATTTGCATATTTATTTATTTATTTATTTCGTCCGATATCACATGAGGGGTCATTTCTTCTGCCTGATAGATTTTCTCTTATAATTGAAGGGAACTTTTGACACACAATACATTTCCTTTTGCAGATACTACACACTACTACAACTGCTACTGCACTGTTTTTGACAGTGACATCCAATGCACAATGGATTAGTATTGCATGGCTCTAGAGAATGTTCACTATTTAACCTACAATGTTTTTAACCTCACAAATATTTATTCTGTTCTTTCTTGGGGGATGAATGGTTTACAGTCAACAGTTCCATGTAATAGTGGGCACGGGGGGTAATTTTTCCCACTACCCCTGTATTTCTGTACATCCTTTGTAACTTTCTTATTGAGGAGAAGCAAACAGTCATAAATTGAGAGAGCAGGGCCCAAGCAGGAAGAGAGACAGAGAGACATCTGCAGCTCTGATTTGTCACTAGCCCAGCTTTTCCCTAGCTGGGTAAGTGTGACCAGGGGCTCAAAACAGGGTCCTGGGATTCCACATAGTTCCCTGGCAGCTCCACCAGCTGTCCCTCCAACCCATGCTCCCTTCGTTGTCCATGTAACTATGGATCTGCTCTAGGCATTTCTCACCTTCATATGCCAGAAACTTAACACTTCTCCCTTCCACCCATGAAACTTTGACCTTTTGCTAGGGTGCAAAACAGCAACTCCAATCCAAGTTATTTTCGGGACAAGTGTGTACGTCTCTGTGGGAAGGTGTGTGTGTGTGTGTGTGTGTGTGTGTGTGTGTGTGTGTAAGTGTGCATAAGTGTGTTTCAGTTAAGATTACCGCTGTTGTTTCTTTATTCCTGACACAGGGACTTAGGAACTGGGTTGTGTTATGACAAAGGAAGTTTGCACTGCACAAGTGGTTTTTCAAGTATGAATTGGCACATTGGATTGTGGACTCTGTTGTGCATTCTCCCAGGTGGTCCTCAGATGGGTTCTTTCCTTTGCTATTCCCATGCTGTGTGTAATTTTCTGGGTAGACTCAAAGAGGAGTGGCATGGGGAGCTCAGCTGCATTCTGCTGTATGTCCACAAGGTGGCGGCAAAGATCATAGTTGAGTGTAGTGATTCTGTGGAATGAGGAGAACTCTAGGAATTGTGGCCCATGGACAGCAGGGTTGAAATTGACGTAGAGTGCCCTAGACATCTGTTCTTTCCTGTGGGGTGGGGGGATCCCCCATTTGGCTTTGCAAGTGGAAGGGGTTTCTCTCTTTGCCTGGGATGACTCTACTGGGAGCTTGTGAATCCCTGTGCTCAGCTGCATTCTGCTGGGTGTCCACAAGAGGGCAGCACCAGGGCGGGACTAAGGCTCCATGGGGCAAGTGCCCTGAGGCACTGGGCTAGGAGAGTGGCGACAGTGTTTCTGGGTGTGCCCCAAGAGCATGGCCAGCCTAGCGCAGGCAGGCAGTGTCCTAAGGACGGGCCCAGACAGGAGCTGTGGGGGTCGTGTTTGCAGAAACAGGGCCTTCAGAGGATGGCAGAAAGTCCCCGGGGGCGGGCCTCAGAGCCCGTGCCCAATGAGCCTGAGGGGAGGGCCCAGTGGGTATTCATAGAGACAGCTGGCCAATCAGAGAGGAGGAACGTCACCCTCAGGGGCGTGAAGCAAGAGCTGGCCAATGAGAACAGAGGAGGAGTTGCGTGGGCGGGCCTCAGAGAGCAGCCCACCAATGAGAGCCTGGGTGCTGGCTCTGGGTGGGCGTACCCCTGGAGGTCAGCCAATCAGGGTCCAGCGGAAGTGCCTGGGGGGCGGGCCCTCGGGAGGCTGTCCAATGAGCGCCTGGGGCGGGCCTCGTGGGCGGAGCCCAGGAGGCTGGCCAATCATGGGGCAAGGGCGGTGACCTTCCTGGGCCTGCCTTAGGAACTGGCCTATCAGAGGGCGCCCCTCAGACAGCAGCCCGCCAATGGGAGCCAAGAGAAGGCTGGCTGGGGGCGTGTCCCTGGGACACCAGGCCAATCAGAGTCGAGCGGAAGTGGCTGGTGGGCGGGCCTTCCGGAGGCTGCCCAATCAGCGTGCTGCAGGGCCGTGTGGGCGGTGCTCAAGGCCGCTGGCCAATCACTGACTAGGGGCCCGGACCCTCCTGGGCGTGTCCAAGCACACTGGCCAATGAGATTGCTGGTGGGGTTCTGGGCGTGGCCTAGGCCTCTGGCCTATCAGAGCCTGGCTGGCGCCCTGTGGGCGGGCCTTCTGAAGGAATCCCGCCAATGGGAGCTCAGAGATGGCCTTAAAAGGCTGGGCGTGCTTCCAGGCAATGCGAAGCAGGGTTCAGCCCAGGGCTCTGCCTTGCAGAAGCTGTCCAGTGCGCATGTGTATAACTCCGTTTGTGCCTGTGCCTCTGTGGATTTGTGTGTGTGTGTGTGTGTGTGTGTGTGTCTGAGGGAGGGAGAGAGAGAGAGAACAACAGAATCACTGTGGCACAGGTGATTTTGTGCAAAACACTTGGCACATTCTGATTTACAGCTCAATATTGACACCAGGGCAGCTCTCCTTGGCCCTTGGTCACTTTTCTTCTTTTCAGATGTAAAGACACTGAAGAGGGAGAGGTTTTTGCCCTGAGGCTTGCACTGGGAACTAGCAGCTGCCCTGTTTGTGTTGCCAGACTAGGAAACCTGTGGTGCCTGTCCATGTGGAGAGTCTCCTGGATGAGTTCCTTCTCGAGCCTTTTTCGCTCGGTCCCGTTGGAGCTGCATATAGCTAATGATTTGGAGATTTTATTCCCTTGGACAATTCTTTTCCTGATGCAAAGTTTCTCTCCAGGTTTTAGCAATCAATTGTGTGAATGTCACATCGAATCCATTGTAGAAAATGACTACATCAGTGTCTCTCTCTCTCTTTCTCTCTCTCTCTATCTCTCTCTATATATATATATATGTATGTAACATGTAGAGGTCTGAAAATATTTTTTAGCTAGAGACCTGCACAGCTCTGGATTAGGGTAGCAATGTGGATACACCTGGCCCTTCTGAGCCACAGTCATGAGAGACATCTCACAGAGCCATATCGTATATCACTCTACAAATCTCTCTCAGCACAAACTACCACTGCCAAATCATCTACTTCCCTCTTGCTCTTTTTGTCCACCGAGTCTTATCCCAAAACTGTAAATCAAAGAAGAAATAGACATAGTGCAGTTCCCTGCACACAGGACAGGCTGAGGCTGGACCAGGGAGATGCAATACGCCAGCCTGCATCTTGGCTGGAGCATCACTATGACTACTTCGAATTTGGAGAGGCGAGGGCAGTTTGGGAGAGTGGGCTGCCGGCCAAGGGTTGCTTCTCAGAGTGGCTAAGACCTAGATGTTCTAAGTGTTACCTTTCCTCACAAACATAAAATAGCAATGCCACTTGTAAGAAGTATGCATGGGCATGGAGGGTTTGTCTTCAGTGCTCTGGCACTGATCAACACAGGGCCAGAATTTCAGTCCTTGTCTGTCTCTGTCATTCTGTCTCTCTGACTGTCTCTACGTGCCTTCTTCACTGGGCCCTTACTGGAAGTCAGTGCATGCATCGTGAACTCAGCCTTCCTGGTGTTGAAATTTTCCTTTCTTTGCCCTTTGGATTATTTAGTCTCCTGCACATGGTGTAGTACAGAGGGGAACTGCGGAGACAGCGTTGCTGCTGCAGGTTCCAGGCATATGTCCATCTCCAGCTGCAGCTGTCCAGGCCCTCTGTGCTTGACTGCCATTCTCCAGGGCCCTGAGGCTGACACTCAGCCTCAATGCAGCCCTCCTCACCTTCCTGCACAGCATCCTTGTCCTTATTCCATGAGAGCCCCGGTCAAGGGAAGTGAAACTCGATCCCCCTGGCACACACACTGTGCTTTCCCTCTATTAAGCCAAATGGAAAGGATCTGTGGTACTGATGGCCACACCAGTGTCCAGATTTTTCCATGCAAAACGGAAGCTTCCAGTGTTCAGAAAGAGGGTGTTTTGATGGCTGTGAAATGTCTTTTCCAAGTGCCTCATGGTGTTTCAAATCCCTTTGAAACCTGAAGTTCTTTCTTGTATCTAGGGGATATTTTCACCACTGGCCAGAAGGGCCGCCCAACTAGGAGCACAGCTATCCAGGGGTCAGGAGGTCTTCCAGCCTGCTAGCTCCTGGAGGGATTCCTGAGTATGTCCTCAGGGCCCAAGTGTAAAAGGTGTTTCCAATTGCCTTGATTAGCAGCAGCCAGGCCCTCAGGTGAGGGGCGGGGCTGTGATCTTGACTGGAAGCCCCTAATTTGGCCAATGGAGGCATCCATCTTTTTTTGTCTGTCCATAGCAAGGGCCCGGGGAGTTTGTGCTTCCTGCAAGCAGAGCGACATTGTATGGGACACTCATGCAAGCCTACTTCTGGGAATCTCTCTGAGTGTGATGTGTGGACACCAGGACACCATGATCAGGGATGTGAGGCCACAGGAGCAATTGCCTTAGCCGGACCCAAAGGGTAGGTGTAAGGGGCCGGGTTCATCCACTATTGTTTGGTTCAACACACTTCCCATCTAAGTGGAAACACAGCCCTTTCTGGGTACTTTCTGGGCTTGTAATCTGCTGCCCTGAGCAGTGGACTGAGAGCCTGGAGGCTGAGTAGGCAGCCAAACGTGACTGGACAGGCTCAAGCCCCTGAATTCTGAGGGGTGCCCCAGCTTCCCCCATTGGCAGTGTTTGGATCATAGTGAGGCATGGCATTGATTCGGAACTCAGGAGAGTGAGACATGAGAGTCCCTTTGCATATGCATTCTTGCTTAGCCACAATCTGGGCTAGCTGGCTTGCCCTGACCAGATAGGTTCTCTGTACATAAGTTGCAGGAGAGGCTTGCTCCTTTGCCACCCATGCTCTGAGACTACTACAGGTGATCTCTGAGCACACACAGACACACACAAACAGACAGACAGATAGACACACACACACACACACACACATTACTGTCAGGTTGGTAGTAGAGCCTATGGTGAAGGCTGGGGCTGTCTGGGGTCTGTGGGCATGAGAGCTGCTGTCTTACAATCTCTACAAGCCAGGTTTGAACCTGTCATCAATGAACACAGTGTAGGAGGTTTTTGAATTCTGGTCTCTTTCCAACTCATCTATTTCTCTTCTCGCCTTCTCTATCTCTAACTCTCACATGCTCTCACACACTCTGTCTTCACTCATTAATATTTTACTTAGATTCTTATTTTACGGACAGGCCCAGATAGACAAAGAGAGTTACCAGAGCACTGCTGAGCTCTGGCTTGTTGTGTCGGCGATTTCACCTAGGCTACTGGAGCCTCAGTTTGTAAGTCTTTCTGACACAAGCCATATTCTGTCTCCTCATTTCCATGCCAGTATCACTCAGAGTTTATAATAAAGATATACATACATGTATATATATACATATAGATTTATATATCTGTCATTTTTAGAATGTTCGACCTATGTATTTGACCTTCTTTCAGAATTACCACATTTATAACAGCCTAGTTTTTCTGAAATAATTGGCCATATAGTTGGAGCAGGATTCAATACAATTATAAATAATAGAACCTTCCAGTAGCATTTCTAATCGTGTTTCTATTAGCATCCTTATTGTAATTATCATGGCCCAGATCTTCCCTCCTTTTTCTAGTGTAAGCTTCAATACGTATGTGTTTGTTTTCTTTCTCCGGAAATCTTAATGTCCCTGGACCCTGAAGTGTTCGGGAATTTTTGAAGCAGCCCTCTGTTTCTCAGCAGATGGTTTCTATGTTTCTGCTGTCATCAGGTCTTCTTGTGGTTTTTGTCTTTATTTATTTTTATTGTTTCAAGTCCTCCTAGATCATCCCCATTTATTTGCATATTTATTTATTTAGTCAGGTATCACATGTGGCATCATTTCTTCTGCTTGAGAGATTTTCTCTTATAACTGAAGGGAACTTTTGATGCACAATACATTTCCTGGGGCAAATACTACACACATATGGTGAAGGCTTGGGTTGTCTGGGGTCTGTGGGCATTAGAGCTGCTGCGTGACAATCTCTACAACCCAGGTTTGAACCTGTCATGAATGAACACAGCCTAGGGGGGTTTTGACTTCTGTTCTATTTCCAACTCTTCTATTTCTCTTCTCGCCATCTCTGTCTCTGACTCTCACAGGCTCTCTCTCACTCTGTCTGAACTCAGGAATATTTTACTTATATCCTTATTTTATTGACAGGCCCAGATATACAAAGAGAGTGGCCAGAGCACTGCTGAGCTCTGGCTGGTTTTGTTTGTGATTTCACCTAGGCTACTGGAGCCTCTGATTGGTAAGTCTCTCTGACTTAAGCCATATTCTGTCTCCTCATATCCATGGCAGTATCTCTCAGACTTTATAATAAAGATATACATCCATATACATATATAAATATACATATATATCTCTGTCATTTTTAGAATTGTCAACCTATGTAATTGATCTTAATCAGAATTCACACATTTACAACAGGTTCATTTTTCCCTACTAATTGGCCACATAGTTGGAGCAGGATTCAATACAATTATAAATAATAGAACCTTCCAGTAGCATTTCTAATAGCATTTCTATCAGCATCCTTATTTTAATTATCATAGTACAGAACTTGCCTCCTTTCTCTAGTGTAAGCTTCAATACATATGAGTTTCTTTTCATTCTCCCGAAATCTTAATTTCCCTGGACTCTGAAGGGTCTCGGAGCTTTTGAAGCAGCCCTTGATTCTCAGCAGATGGTTTCTATGTTTCTGCTGTCATCAGGTCTTCTTGTGCTTTTTGTTTTTATTTTTCATTTGTTTCAAATCCTCCTAGATAACCCCCATTTATTTGCATATTTATTTATTTATTTATTTATTTGGTTCTATATTACATGAGGGGTCCATTCTTCTGCTTGATAGATTTTTCTCTTATAATTGAAGGGAAGTTTACACTCACAATACATATCCTGTCGTAAATACTACACACATATGGTGAAGGCTGGGGTTGTCTGGGGTCTGTGGACAGGAGACTGATGCCCTACAATCTCGACAACCCAGGTTTGAACCTGTCATGTATGAACACAGATTGGGAGCTTTTGGACTTCTGGTCTCTTTCCAACTCTTCTATTTCTCTTCTTGCCTTCTCTGTCTCTGACTCTCACAGGCTCTCACTCACTCTGTCTGCACTCATTAATATTTTACTTATATATTATTTGACTGACAGGCCCAGATATGCAAAGCGAGTCACCAGGGCCCAGCTGAGCTCTGGATTGTTTTGTTGGCGATTTCACCTAGGTTTCTGGAGCCTCAGCTTTGTAAGTCTCTCTGGCACAAGCCATACTCTGTCTCCTCATAGCCATGCCAGTATCCCTCATAGTTGATAATAAAGATACACATACATATATGTACATATACATACATACATATATATATATATATATATATATATCAGACATTTTTAGAATTGTTGACCTTTTTATTTGATCTGAATGCAGAATTACCGCATTTATAATAGCCTCCTTATTCATAAATAATTGGTCACATAGTTGGAGCAGGATTCACTACAATTATAAATTATAAACTTTCCAGGAGCATTTCCAATAGCCTTACTATCAGTATCCTTATTGTAATTATCATAGCACAGAACTTGCCTCCATTTTCTAGTGTAAGCTTCAAATCGTATGCGTTTCTTTTCATTCTCGGAATTCGTAATTTGCCTGGACCCTGTGTGTCAGGGAATTTTTGAAGCAGCCCTCTATTTCTCAGCAGACGTTTTGTATATTTCTGCTGTCATCAGGTCTTCCTGTGGTGTTTGTTTTTATTTTTTATTTTTTTCAAATCCTCTTAGATCATTCCCATTTATTTGCATATTTATTTATTTATTTATTTCGTCCGATATCACATGAGGGGTCATTTCTTCTGCCTGATAGATTTTCTCTTATAATTGAAGGGAACTTTTGACACACAATACATTTCCTTTTGCAGATACTACACACTACTACAACTGCTACTGCACTGTTTTTGACAGTGACATCCAATGCACAATGGATTAGTATTGCATGGCTCTAGAGAATGTTCGCTATTTAACCTACAATGTTTTTAACCTCACAAATATTTATTCTGTTCTTTCTTGGGGGATGAATGGTTTACAGTCAACAGTTCCATGTAATAGTGGGCACGGGGGGTAATTTTTCCCACTACCCCTGTATTTCTGTACATCCTTTGTAACTTTCTTATTGAGGAGAAGCAAACAGTCATAAATTGAGAGAGCAGGGCCCAAGCAGGAAGAGAGACAGAGAGACATCTGCAGCTCTGATTTGTCACTAGCCCAGCTTTTCCCTAGCTGGGTAAGTGTGACCAGGGGCTCAAAACAGGGTCCTGGGATTCCACATAGTTCCCTGGCAGCTCCACCAGCTGTCCCTCCAACCCATGCTCCCTTCGTTGTCCATGTAACTATGGATCTGCTCTAGGCATTTCTCACCTTCATATGCCAGAAACTTAACACTTCTCCCTTCCACCCATGAAACTTTGACCTTTTGCTAGGGTGCAAAACAGCAACTCCAATCCAAGTTATTTTCGGGACAAGTGTGTACGTCTCTGTGGGAAGGTGTGTGTGTGTGTGTGTGTGTAAGTGTGCATAAGTGTGTTTCAGTTAAGATTACCGCTGTTGTTTCTTTATTCCTGACACAGGGACTTAGGAACTGGGTTGTGTTATGACAAAGGAAGTTTGCACTGCACAAGTGGTTTTTCAAGTATGAATTGGCACATTGGATTGTGGACTCTGTTGTGCATTCTCCCAGGTGGTCCTCAGATGGGTTCTTTCCTTTGCTATTCCCATGCTGTGTGTAATTTTCTGGGTAGACTCAAAGAGGAGTGGCATGGGGAGCTCAGCTGCATTCTGCTGTATGTCCACAAGGTGGCGGCAAAGATCATAGTTGAGTGTAGTGATTCTGTGGAATGAGGAGAACTCTAGGAATTGTGGCCCGTGGACAGCAGGGTTGAAATTGACGTAGAGTGCCCTAGACATCTGTTCTTTCCTGTGGGGTGGGGGGATCCCCCATTTGGCTTTGCAAGTGGAAGGGGTTTCTCTCTTTGCCTGGGATGACTCTACTGGGAGCTTGTGAATCCCTGTGCTCAGCTGCATTCTGCTGGGTGTCCACAAGAGGGCAGCACCAGGGCGGGACTAAGGCTCCATGGGGCAAGTGCCCTGAGGCACTGGGCTAGGAGAGTGGCGACAGTGTTTCTGGGTGTGCCCCAAGAGCATGGCCAGCCTAGCGCAGGCAGGCAGTGTCCTAAGGACGGGCCCAGACAGGAGCTGTGGGGGTCGTGTTTGCAGAAACAGGGCCTTCAGAGGATGGCAGAAAGTCCCCGGGGGCGGGCCTCAGAGCCCGTGCCCAATGAGCCTGAGGGGAGGGCCCAGTGGGTATTCATAGAGACAGCTGGCCAATCAGAGAGGAGGAACGTCACCCTCAGGGGCGTGAAGCAAGAGCTGGCCAATGAGAACAGAGGAGGAGTTGCGTGGGCGGGCCTCAGAGAGCAGCCCACCAATGAGAGCCTGGGTGCTGGCTCTGGGTGGGCGTACCCCTGGAGGTCAGCCAATCAGGGTCCAGCGGAAGTGCCTGGGGGGCGGGCCCTCGGGAGGCTGTCCAATGAGCGCCTGGGGCGGGCCTCGTGGGCGGAGCCCAGGAGGCTGGCCAATCATGGGGCAAGGGCGGTGACCTTCCTGGGCCTGCCTTAGGAACTGGCCTATCAGAGGGCGCCCCTCAGACAGCAGCCCGCCAATGGGAGCCAAGAGAAGGCTGGCTGGGGGCGTCTCCCTGGGACACCAGGCCAATCAGAGTCGAGCGGAAGTGGCTGGTGGGCGGGCCTTCCGGAGGCTGCCCAATCAGCGTGCTGCAGGGCCGTGTGGGCGGTGCTCAAGGCCGCTGGCCAATCACTGACTAGGGGCCCGGACCCTCCTGGGCGTGTCCAAGCACACTGGCCAATGAGATTGCTGGTGGGGTTCTGGGCGTGGCCTAGGCCTCTGGCCTATCAGAGCCTGGCTGGCGCCCTGTGGGCGGGCCTTCTGAAGGAATCCCGCCAATGGGAGCTCAGAGATGGCCTTAAAAGGCTGGGCGTGCTTCCAGGCAATGCGAAGCAGGGTTCAGCCCAGGGCTCTGCCTTGCAGAAGCTGTCCAGTGCGCATGTGTATAACTCCGTTTGTGCCTGTGCCTCTGTGGATTTGTGTGTGTGTGTGTGTGTGTGTGTGTGTCTGAGGGAGGGAGAGAGAGAGAGAACAACAGAATCACTGTGGCACAGGTGATTTTGTGCAAAACACTTGGCACATTCTGATTTACAGCTCAATATTGACACCAGGGCAGCTCTCCTTGGCCCTTGGTCACTTTTCTTCTTTTCAGATGTAAAGACACTGAAGAGGGAGAGGTTTTTGCCCTGAGGCTTGCACTGGGAACTAGCAGCTGCCCTGTTTGTGTTGCCAGACTAGGAAACCTGTGGTGCCTGTCCATGTGGAGAGTCTCCTGGATGAGTTCCTTCTCGAGCCTTTTTCGCTCGGTCCCGTTGGAGCTGCATATAGCTAATGATTTGGAGATTTTATTCCCTTGGACAATTCTTTTCCTGATGCAAAGTTTCTCTCCAGGTTTTAGCAATCAATTGTGTGAATGTCACATCGAATCCATTGTAGAAAATGACTACATCAGTGTCTCTCTCTCTCTTTCTCTCTCTCTCTATCTCTCTCTCTCTCTATATATATATGTATGTAACATGTAGAGGTCTGAAAATATTTTTTAGCTAGAGACCTGCACAGCTCTGGATTAGGGTAGCAATGTGGATACACCTGGCCCTTCTGAGCCACAGTCATGAGAGACATCTCACAGAGCCATATCGTATATCACTCTACAAATCTCTCTCAGCACAAACTACCACTGCCAAATCATCTACTTCCCTCTTGCTCTTTTTGTCCACCGAGTCTTATCCCAAAACTGTAAATCAAAGAAGAAATAGACATAGTGCAGTTCCCTGCACACAGGACAGGCTGAGGCTGGACCAGGGAGATGCAATACGCCAGCCTGCATCTTGGCTGGAGCATCACTATGACTACTTCGAATTTGGAGAGGCGAGGGCAGTTTTGGAGAGTGGGCTGCCGGCCAAGGGTTGCTTCTCAGAGTGGCTAAGACCTAGATGTTCTAAGTGTTACCTTTCCTCACAAACCTAAAATAGCAATGCCACTTGTAAGAAGTATGCATGGGCATGGAGGGTTTGTCTTCAGTGCTCTGGCACTGATCAACACAGGGCCAGAATTTCAGTCCTTGTCTGTCTCTGTCATTCTGTCTCTCTGACTGTCTCTACGTGCCTTCTTCACTGGGCCCTTACTGGAAGTCAGTGCATGCATCGTGAACTCAGCCTTCCTGGTGTTGAAATTTTCCTTTCTTTGCCCTTTGGATTATTTAGTCTCCTGCACATGGTGTAGTACAGAGGGGAACTGCGGAGACAGCGTTGCTGCTGCAGGTTCCAGGCATATGTCCATCTCCAGCTGCAGCTGTCCAGGCCCTCTGTGCTTGACTGCCATTCTCCAGGGCCCTGAGGCTGACACTCAGCCTCAATGCAGCCCTCCTCACCTTCCTGCACAGCATCCTTGTCCTTATTCCATGAGAGCCCCGGTCAAGGGAAGTGAAACTCGATCCCCCTGGCACACACACTGTGCTTTCCCTCTATTAAGCCAAATGGAAAGGATCTGTGGTACTGATGGCCACACCAGTGTCCAGATTTTTCCATGCAAAACGGAAGCTTCCAGTGTTCAGAAAGAGGGTGTTTTGATGGCTGTGAAATGTCTTTTCCAAGTGCCTCATGGTGTTTCAAATCCCTTTGAAACCTGAAGTTCTTTCTTGTATCTAGGGGATATTTTCACCACTGGCCAGAAGGGCCGCCCACTAGGAGCACAGCTATCCAGGGGTCAGGAGGTCTTCCAGCCTGCTAGCTCCTGGAGGGATTCCTGAGTATGTCCTCAGGGCCCAAGTGTAAAAGGTGTTTCCAATTGCCTTGATTAGCAGCAGCCAGGCCCTCAGGTGAGGGGCGGGGCTGTGATCTTGACTGGAAGCCCCTAATTTGGCCAATGGAGGCATCCATCTTTTTTTGTCTGTCCATAGCAAGGGCCCGGGGAGTTTGTGCTTCCTGCAAGCAGAGCGACATTGTATGGGACACTCATGCAAGCCTACTTCTGGGAATCTCTCTGAGTGTGATGTGTGGACACCAGGACACCATGATCAGGGATGTGAGGCCACAGGAGCAATTGCCTTAGCCGGACCCAAAGGGTAGGTGTAAGGGGCCGGGTTCATCCACTATTGTTTGGTTCAACACACTTCCCATCTAAGTGGAAACACAGCCCTTTCTGGGTACTTTCTGGGCTTGTAATCTGCTGCCCTGAGCAGTGGACTGAGAGCCTGGAGGCTGAGTAGGCAGCCAAACGTGACTGGACAGGCTCAAGCCCCTGAATTCTGAGGGGTGCCCCAGCTTCCCCCATTGGCAGTGTTTGGATCATAGTGAGGCATGGCATTGATTCGGAACTCAGGAGAGTGAGACATGAGAGTCCCTTTGCATATGCATTCTTGCTTAGCCACAATCTGGGCTAGCTGGCTTGCCCTGACCAGATAGGTTCTCTGTACATAAGTTGCAGGAGAGGCTTGCTCCTTTGCCACCCATGCTCTGAGACTACTACAGGTGATCTCTGAGCACACACAGACACACACAAACAGACAGACAGATAGACACACACACACACACACACACATTACTGTCAGGTTGGTAGTAGAGCCTATGGTGAAGGCTGGGGCTGTCTGGGGTCTGTGGGCATGAGAGCTGCTGTCTTACAATCTCTACAAGCCAGGTTTGAACCTGTCATCAATGAACACAGTGTAGGAGGTTTTTGAATTCTGGTCTCTTTCCAACTCATCTATTTCTCTTCTCGCCTTCTCTATCTCTAACTCTCACATGCTCTCACACACTCTGTCTTCACTCATTAATATTTTACTTAGATTCTTATTTTACGGACAGGCCCAGATAGACAAAGAGAGTTACCAGAGCACTGCTGAGCTCTGGCTTGTTGTGTCGGCGATTTCACCTAGGCTACTGGAGCCTCAGTTTGTAAGTCTTTCTGACACAAGCCATATTCTGTCTCCTCATTTCCATGCCAGTATCACTCAGAGTTTATAATAAAGATATACATACATGTATATATATACATATAGATTTATATATCTGTCATTTTTAGAATGTTCGACCTATGTATTTGACCTTCTTTCAGAATTACCACATTTATAACAGCCTAGTTTTTCTGAAATAATTGGCCATATAGTTGGAGCAGGATTCAATACAATTATAAATAATAGAACCTTCCAGTAGCATTTCTAATCGTGTTTCTATTAGCATCCTTATTGTAATTATCATGGCCCAGATCTTCCCTCCTTTTTCTAGTGTAAGCTTCAATACGTATGTGTTTGTTTTCTTTCTCCGGAAATCTTAATGTCCCTGGACCCTGAAGTGTTCGGGAATTTTTGAAGCAGCCCTCTGTTTCTCAGCAGATGGTTTCTATGTTTCTGCTGTCATCAGGTCTTCTTGTGGTTTTTGTCTTTATTTATTTTTATTGTTTCAAGTCCTCCTAGATCATCCCCATTTATTTGCATATTTATTTATTTAGTCAGGTATCACATGTGGCATCATTTCTTCTGCTTGAGAGATTTTCTCTTATAACTGAAGGGAACTTTTGATGCACAATACATTTCCTGGGGCAAATACTACACACATATGGTGAAGGCTTGGGTTGTCTGGGGTCTGTGGGCATTAGAGCTGCTGCGTGACAATCTCTACAACCCAGGTTTGAACCTGTCATGAATGAACACAGCCTAGGGGGGTTTTGACTTCTGTTCTATTTCCAACTCTTCTATTTCTCTTCTCGCCATCTCTGTCTCTGACTCTCACAGGCTCTCTCTCACTCTGTCTGAACTCAGGAATATTTTACTTATATCCTTATTTTATTGACAGGCCCAGATATACAAAGAGAGTGGCCAGAGCACTGCTGAGCTCTGGCTGGTTTTGTTTGTGATTTCACCTAGGCTACTGGAGCCTCTGATTGGTAAGTCTCTCTGACTTAAGCCATATTCTGTCTCCTCATATCCATGGCAGTATCTCTCAGACTTTATAATAAAGATATACATCCATATACATATATAAATATACATATATATCTCTGTCATTTTTAGAATTGTCAACCTATGTAATTGATCTTAATCAGAATTCACACATTTACAACAGGTTCATTTTTCCCTACTAATTGGCCACATAGTTGGAGCAGGATTCAATACAATTATAAATAATAGAACCTTCCAGTAGCATTTCTAATAGCATTTCTATCAGCATCCTTATTTTAATTATCATAGTACAGAACTTGCCTCCTTTCTCTAGTGTAAGCTTCAATACATATGAGTTTCTTTTCATTCTCCTGAAATCTTAATTTCCCTGGACTCTGAAGGGTCTCGGAGCTTTTGAAGCAGCCCTTGATTCTCAGCAGATGGTTTCTATGTTTCTGCTGTCATCAGGTCTTCTTGTGCTTTTTGTTTTTATTTTTCATTTGTTTCAAATCCTCCTAGATAACCCCCATTTATTTGCATATTTATTTATTTATTTATTTATTTGGTTCTATATTACATGAGGGGTCCATTCTTCTGCTTGATAGATTTTTCTCTTATAATTGAAGGGAAGTTTACACTCACAATACATATCCTGTCGTAAATACTACACACATATGGTGAAGGCTGGGGTTGTCTGGGGTCTGTGGACAGGAGACTGCTGCCCTACAATCTCGACAACCCAGGTTTGAACCTGTCATGTATGAACACAGATTGGGAGCTTTTGGACTTCTGGTCTCTTTCCAACTCTTCTATTTCTCTTCTTGCCTTCTCTGTCTCTGACTCTCACAGGCTCTCACTCACTCTGTCTGCACTCATTAATATTTTACTTATATATTATTTGACTGACAGGCCCAGATATGCAAAGCGAGTCACCAGGGCCCAGCTGAGCTCTGGATTGTTTTGTTGGCGATTTCACCTAGGTTTCTGGAGCCTCAGCTTTGTAAGTCTCTCTGGCACAAGCCATACTCTGTCTCCTCATAGCCATGCCAGTATCCCTCATAGTTGATAATAAAGATACACATACATATATGTACATATACATACATACATATATATATATATATATATATATCAGACATTTTTAGAATTGTTGACCTTTTTATTTGATCTGAATGCAGAATTACCGCATTTATAATAGCCTCCTTATTCATAAATAATTGGTCACATAGTTGGAGCAGGATTCACTACAATTATAAATTATAAACTTTCCAGGAGCATTTCCAATAGCCTTTCTATCAGTATCCTTATTGTAATTATCATAGCACAGAACTTGCCTCCATTTTCTAGTGTAAGCTTCAAATCGTATGCGTTTCTTTTCATTCTCGGAATTCGTAATTTGCCTGGACCCTGTGTGTCAGGGAATTTTTGAAGCAGCCCTCTATTTCTCAGCAGACGTTTTGTATATTTCTGCTGTCATCAGGTCTTCCTGTGGTGTTTGTTTTTATTTTTTATTTTTTTCAAATCCTCTTAGATCATTCCCATTTATTTGCATATTTATTTATTTATTTATTTCGTCCGATATCACATGAGGGGTCATTTCTTCTGCCTGATAGATTTTCTCTTATAATTGAAGGGAACTTTTGACACACAATACATTTCCTTTTGCAGATACTACACACTACTACAACTGCTACTGCACTGTTTTTGACAGTGACATCCAATGCACAATGGATTAGTATTGCATGGCTCTAGAGAATGTTCGCTATTTAACCTACAATGTTTTTAACCTCACAAATATTTATTCTGTTCTTTCTTGGGGGATGAATGGTTTACAGTCAACAGTTCCATGTAATAGTGGGCACGGGGGGTAATTTTTCCCACTACCCCTGTATTTCTGTACATCCTTTGTAACTTTCTTATTGAGGAGAAGCAAACAGTCATAAATTGAGAGAGCAGGGCCCAAGCAGGAAGAGAGACAGAGAGACATCTGCAGCTCTGATTTGTCACTAGCCCAGCTTTTCCCTAGCTGGGTAAGTGTGACCAGGGGCTCAAAACAGGGTCCTGGGATTCCACATAGTTCCCTGGCAGCTCCACCAGCTGTCCCTCCAACCCATGCTCCCTTCGTTGTCCATGTAACTATGGATCTGCTCTAGGCATTTCTCACCTTCATATGCCAGAAACTTAACACTTCTCCCTTCCACCCATGAAACTTTGACCTTTTGCTAGGGTGCAAAACAGCAACTCCAATCCAAGTTATTTTCGGGACAAGTGTGTACGTCTCTGTGGGAAGGTGTGTGTGTGTGTGTGTGTGTGTGTGTGTGTGTGTGTGTGTAAGTGTGCATAAGTGTGTTTCAGTTAAGATTACCGCTGTTGTTTCTTTATTCCTGACACAGGGACTTAGGAACTGGGTTGTGTTATGACAAAGGAAGTTTGCACTGCACAAGTGGTTTTTCAAGTATGAATTGGCACATTGGATTGTGGACTCTGTTGTGCATTCTCCCAGGTGGTCCTCAGATGGGTTCTTTCCTTTGCTATTCCCATGCTGTGTGTAATTTTCTGGGTAGACTCAAAGAGGAGTGGCATGGGGAGCTCAGCTGCATTCTGCTGTATGTCCACAAGGTGGCGGCAAAGACCATAGTTGAGTGTAGTGATTCTGTGGAATGAGGAGAACTCTAGGAATTGTGGCCCGTGGACAGCAGGGTTGAAATTGACGTAGAGTGCCCTAGACATCTGTTCTTTCCTGTGGGGTGGGGGGATCCCCCATTTGGCTTTGCAAGTGGAAGGGGTTTCTCTCTTTGCCTGGGATGACTCTACTGGGAGCTTGTGAATCCCTGTGCTCAGCTGCATTCTGCTGGGTGTCCACAAGAGGGCAGCACCAGGGCGGGACTAAGGCTCCATGGGGCAAGTGCCCTGAGGCACTGGGCTAGGAGAGTGGCGACAGTGTTTCTGGGTGTGCCCCAAGAGCATGGCCAGCCTAGCGCAGGCAGGCAGTGTCCTAAGGACGGGCCCAGACAGGAGCTGTGGGGGTCGTGTTTGCAGAAACAGGGCCTTCAGAGGATGGCAGAAAGTCCCCGGGGGCGGGCCTCAGAGCCCGTGCCCAATGAGCCTGAGGGGAGGGCCCAGTGGGTATTCATAGAGACAGCTGGCCAATCAGAGAGGAGGAACGTCACCCTCAGGGGCGTGAAGCAAGAGCTGGCCAATGAGAACAGAGGAGGAGTTGCGTGGGCGGGCCTCAGAGAGCAGCCCACCAATGAGAGCCTGGGTGCTGGCTCTGGGTGGGCGTACCCCTGGAGGTCAGCCAATCAGGGTCCAGCGGAAGTGCCTGGGGGGCGGGCCCTCGGGAGGCTGTCCAATGAGCGCCTGGGGCGGGCCTCGTGGGCGGAGCCCAGGAGGCTGGCCAATCATGGGGCAAGGGCGGTGACCTTCCTGGGCGTGCCTTAGGAACTGGCCTATCAGAGGGCGCCCCTCAGACAGCAGCCCGCCAATGGGAGCCAAGAGAAGGCTGGCTGGGGGCGTGTCCCTGGGACACCAGGCCAATCAGAGTCGAGCGGAAGTGGCTGGTGGGCGGGCCTTCCGGAGGCTGCCCAATCAGCGTGCTGCAGGGCCGTGTGGGCGGTGCTCAAGGCCGCTGGCCAATCACTGACTAGGGGCCCGGACCCTCCTGGGCGTGTCCAAGCACACTGGCCAATGAGATTGCTGGTGGGGTTCTGGGCGTGGCCTAGGCCTCTGGCCTATCAGAGCCTGGCTGGCGCCCTGTGGGCGGGCCTTCTGAAGGAATCCCGCCAATGGGAGCTCAGAGACTTAAAAGGCTGGGCGTGCTTCCAGGCAATGCGAAGCAGGGTTCAGCCCAGGGCTCTGCCTTGCAGAAGCTGTCCAGTGCGCATGTGTATAACTCCGTTTGTGCCTGTGTCTCTGTGGATTTGTGTGTGTGTGTGTGTGTGTCTGAGGGAGGGAGAGAGAGAGAGAACAACAGAATCACTGTGGCACAGGTGATTTTGTGCAAAACACTTGGCACATTCTGATTTACAGCTCAATATTGACACCAGGGCAGCTCTCCTTGGCCCTTGGTCACTTTTCTTCTTTTCAGATGTAAAGACACTGAAGAGGGAGAGGTTTTTGCCCTGAGGCTTGCACTGGGAACTAGCAGCTGCCCTGTTTGTGTTGCCAGACTAGGAAACCTGTGGTGCCTGTCCATGTGGAGAGTCTCCTGGATGAGTTCCTTCTCGAGCCTTTTTCGCTCGGTCCCGTTGGAGCTGCATATAGCTAATGATTTGGAGATTTTATTCCTTTGGACAATTCTTTTCCTGATGCAAAGTTTCTCTCCAGGTTTTAGCAATCAATTGTGTGAATGTCACATCGAATCCATTGTAGAAAATGACTACATCAGTGTCTCTCTCTCTCTTTCTCTCTCTCTCTATCTCTCTCTCTCTCTATATATATATATATATATATGTATGTAACATGTAGAGGTCTGAAAATATTTTTTAGCTAGAGACCTGCACAGCTCTGGATTAGGGTAGCAATGTGGATACACCTGGCCCTTCTGAGCCACAGTCATGAGAGACATCTCACAGAGCCATATCGTATATCACTCTACAAATCTCTCTCAGCACAAACTACCACTGCCAAATCATCTACTTCCCTCTTGCTCTTTTTGTCCACCGAGTCTTATCCCAAAACTGTAAATCAAAGAAGAAATAGACATAGTGCAGTTCCCTGCACACAGGACAGGCTGAGGCTGGACCAGGGAGATGCAATACGCCAGCCTGCATCTTGGCTGGAGCATCACTATGACTACTTCGAATTTGGAGAGGCGAGGGCAGTTTGGGAGAGTGGGCTGCCGGCCAAGGGTTGCTTCTCAGAGTGGCTAAGACCTAGATGTTCTAAGTGTTACCTTTCCTCACAAACATAAAATAGCAATGCCACTTGTAAGAAGTATGCATGGGCATGGAGGGTTTGTCTTCAGTGCTCTGGCACTGATCAACACAGGGCCAGAATTTCAGTCCTTGTCTGTCTCTGTCATTCTGTCTCTCTGACTGTCTCTACGTGCCTTCTTCACTGGGCCCTTACTGGAAGTCAGTGCATGCATCGTGAACTCAGCCTTCCTGGTGTTGAAATTTTCCTTTCTTTGCCCTTTGGATTATTTAGTCTCCTGCACATGGTGTAGTACAGAGGGGAACTGCGGAGACAGCGTTGCTGCTGCAGGTTCCAGGCATATGTCCATCTCCAGCTGCAGCTGTCCAGGCCCTCTGTGCTTGACTGCCATTCTCCAGGGCCCTGAGGCTGACACTCAGCCTCAATGCAGCCCTCCTCACCTTCCTGCACAGCATCCTTGTCCTTATTCCATGAGAGCCCCGGTCAAGGGAAGTGAAACTCGATCCCCCTGGCACACACACTGTGCTTTCCCTCTATTAAGCCAAATGGAAAGGATCTGTGGTACTGATGGCCACACCAGTGCCAGATTTTTCCATGCAAAACGGAAGCTTCCAGTGTTCAGAAAGAAGGTGTTTTGATGGCTGTGAAATGTCTTTTCCAAGTGCCTCATGGTGTTTCAAATCCCTTTGAAACCTGAAGTTCTTTCTTGTATCTAGGGGATATTTTCACCACTGGCCAGAAGGGCCGCCCAACTAGGAGCACAGCTATCCAGGGGTCAGGAGGTCTTCCAGCCTGCTAGCTCCTGGAGGGATTCCTGAGTATGTCCTCAGGGCCCAAGTGTAAAAGGTGTTTCCAATTGCCTTGATTAGCAGCAGCCAGGCCCTCAGGTGAAGGGCGGGGCTGTGATCTTGACTGGAAGCCCCTAATTTGGCCAATGGAGGCATCCATCTTTTTTTGTCTGTCCATAGCAAGGGCCCGGGGAGTTTGTGCTTCCTGCAAGCAGAGCGACATTGTATGGGACACTCATGCAAGCCTACTTCTGGGAATCTCTCTGAGTGTGATATGTGGACACCAGGACACCATGATCAGGGATGTGAGGCCACAGGAGCAATTGCCTTAGCCGGACCCAAAGGGTAGGTGTAAGGGGCCGGGTTCATCCACTATTGTTTGGTTCAACACACTTCCCATCTAAGTGGAAACACAGCCCTTTCTGGGTACTTTCTGGGCTTGTAATCTGCTGCCCTGAGCAGTGGACTGAGAGCCTGGAGGCTGAGTAGGCAGCCAAACGTGACTGGACAGGCTCAAGCCCCTGAATTCTGAGGGGTGCCCCAGCTTCCCCCATTGGCAGTGTTTGGATCATAGTGAGGCATGGCATTGATTCGGAACTCAGGAGAGTGAGACATGAGAGTCCCTTTGCATATGCATTCTTGCTTAGCCACAAACTGGGCTAGCTGGCTTGCCCTGACCAGATAGGTTCTCTGTACATAAGTTGCAGGAGAGGCTTGCTCCCTTGCCACCCATGCTCTGAGACTACTACAGGTGATCTCTGAGCACACACAGACACACACAAACAGACAGACAGATAGACACACTCACACACACACACACACACATTACTGTCAGGTTGGTAGTAGAGCCTATGGTGAAGGCTGGGGCTGTCTGGGGTCTGTGGGCATGAGAGCTGCTGCCTTACAATCTCTACAAGCCAGGTTTGAACCTGTCATCAATGAACACAGTGTAGGAGGTTTTTGAATTCTGGTCTCTTTCCAACTCATCTCTTTCTCTTCTCGCCTTCTCTATCTCTAACTCTCACATGCTCTCACACACTCTGTCTTCACTCATTAATATTTTACTTAGATTCTTATTTTACTGACAGGCCCAGATAGACAAAGAGAGTTACCAGAGCACTGCTGAGCTCTGGCTTGTTGTGTCGGCGATTTCACCTAGGCTACTGGAGCCTCAGTTTGTAAGTCTTTCTGACACAAGCCATATTCTGTCTCCTCATTTCCATGCCAGTATCACTCAGAGTTTATAATAAAGATATACATACATGTATATATATACATATAGATTTATATATCTGTCATTTTTAGAATGTTCGACCTATGTATTTGACCTTCTTTCAGAATTACCACATTTATAACAGCCTAGTTTTTCTGAAATAATTGGCCATATAGTTGGAGCAGGATTCAATACAATTATAAATAATAGAACCTTCCAGTAGCATTTCTAATCGTGTTTCTATTAGCATCCTTATTGTAATTATCATGGCCCAGATCTTCCCTCCTTTTTCTAGTGTAAGCTTCAATACGTATGTGTTTGTTTTCTTTCTCCGGAAATCTTAATGTCCCTGGACCCTGAAGTGTTAGGGAATTTTTGAAGCAGCCCTCTGTTTCTCAGCAGATGGTTTCTATGTTTCTGCTGTCATCAGGTCTTCTTGTGGTTTTTGTCTTTATTTATTTTTATTGTTTCAAGTCCTCCTAGATCATCCCCATTTATTTGCATATTTATTTATTTAGTCAGGTATCACATGTGGCATCATTTCTTCTGCTTGAGAGATTTTCTCTTATAACTGAAGGGAACTTTTGATGCACAATACATTTCCTGGGGCAAATACTACACACATATGGTGAAGGCTTGGGTTGTCTGGGGTCTGTGGGCATTAGAGCTGCTGCGTGACAATCTCTACAACCCAGGTTTGAACCTGTCATGAATGAACACAGCCTAGGGGGTTTTTGACTTCTGGTCTATTTCCAACTCTTCTATTTCTCTTCTCGCCATCTCTGTCTCTGACTCTCACAGGCTCTCTCTCACTCTGTCTGAACTCAGGAATATTTTACTTATATCCTTATTTTATTGACAGGCCCAGATATACAAAGAGAGTGGCCAGAGCACTGCTGAGCTCTGGCTGGGTTTGTTTGTGATTTCACCTAGGCTACTGGAGCCTCTGATTGGTAAGTCTCTCTGACTTAAGCCATATTCTGTCTCCTCATATCCATGGCAGTATCTCTCAGACTTTATAATAAAGATATACATCCATATACATATATAAATATACATATACATCTCTGTCATTTTTAGAATTGTCAACCTATGTAATTGATCTTAATCAGAATTCACACATTTACAACAGGTTCCTTTTTCCCTACTAATTGGCCACATAGTTGGAGCAGGATTCAATACAATTATAAATAATAGAACCTTCCAGTAGCATTTCTAATAGCATTTCTATCAGCATCCTTATTTTAATTATCATAGTACAGAACTTGCCTCCTTTCTCTAGTGTAAGCTTCAATACATACGAGTTTCTTTTCATTCTCCCGAAATCTTAATTTCCCTGGACTCTGAAGGGTCTCGGAACTTTTGAAGCAGCCCTTGATTCTCAGCAGATGGTTTGTATGTTTCTGCTGTCATCAGGTCTTCTTGTGCTTTTTGTTTTTATTTTTCATTTGTTTCAAATCCTCCTAGATAACCCCCATTTATTTGCATATTTATTTATTTATTTATTTATTTGGTTCTATATTACATGAGGGGTCCATTCTTCTGCTTGATAGATTTTTCTCTTATAATTGAAGGGAACTTTACACTCACAATACATATCCTGTCGTAAATACTACACACATATGGTGAAGGCTGGGGTTGTCTGGGGTCTGTGGACAGGAGACTGATGCCCTACAATCTCGACAACCCAGGTTTGAACCTGTCATGTATGAACACAGAGTGGGAGCTTTTGGACTTCTGGTCTCTTTCCAACTCTTCTATTTCTCTTCTTGCCTTCTCTGTCTCTGACTCCCACAGGCTCTCACTCACTCTGTCTGCACTCATTAATATTTTACTTATATATTATTTGACTGACAGGCCCAGATATACAAAGCGAGTCACCAGGGCCCAGCTGAGCTCTGGATTGTTTTGTTGGCGATTTCACCTAGGTTTCTGGAGCCTCAGCTTTGTAAGTCTCTCTGGCACAAGCCATACTCTGTCTCCTCATAGCCATGCCAGTATCCCTCATAGTTGATAATAAAGATACACATACATATATGTACATATACATACATATATATATATATATCAGACATTTTTAGAATTGTTGACCTTTTTATTTGATCTGAATGCAGAATTACCGCATTTATAATAGCCTCCTTATTCATAAATAATTGGTCACATAGTTGGAGCAGGATTCACTACAATTATAAATTATAAACTTTCCAGGAGCATTTCCAATAGCCTTTCTATCAGTATCCTTATTGTAATTATCATAGCACAGAACTTGCCTCCATTTTCTAGTGTAAGCTTCAAATCGTATGCGTTTCTTTTCATTCTCGGAATTCGTAATTTGCCTGGACCCTGTGTGTCAGGGAATTTTTGAAGCAGCCCTCTATTTCTCAGCAGACGTTTTGTATATTTCTGCTGTCATCAGGTCTTCCTGTGGTGTTTGTTTTTATTTTTTTATTTTTTTCAAATCCTCTTAGATCATTCCCATTTATTTGCATATTTATTTATTTATTTATTTATTTCGTCCGATATCACATGAGGGGTCATTTCTTCTGCCTGATAGATTTTCTCTTATAATTGAAGGGAACTTTTGACACACAATACATTTCCTTTTGCAGATACTACACACTACTACAACTGCTACAGCACTGTTTTTGACAGTGACATCCAATGCACAATGGATTAGTATTGCATGGCTCCAGAGAATGTTCGCTATTTAACCTACAATGTTTTTAACCTCACAAATATTTCTTCTGTTCTTTCTTGGGGGATGAATGGTTTACAGTCAACAGTTCCATGTAATAGTGGGCATGGGGGGTAATTTTTCCCACTACCCCTGTATTTCTGTACATCCTTTGTAACTTTCTTATTGAGGAGAAGCAAACAGTCATAAATTGAGAGAGCAGGGCCCAAGCAGGAAGAGAGACAGAGAGACATCTGCAGCTCTGATTTGTCACTAGCCCAGCTTTTCCCTAGCTGGGTAAGTGTGACCAGGGGCTCAAAACAGGGTCCTGGGATTCCACATAGTTCCCTGGCAGCTCCACCAGCTGTCCCTCCAACCCATGCTCCCTTCGTTGTCCATGTAACTATGGATCTGCTCTAGGCATTTCTCACCTTCATATGCCAGAAACTTAACACTTCTCCCTTCCACCCATGAAACTTTGACCTTTTGCTAGGGTGCAAAACAGCAACTCCAATCCAAGTTATTTTCGGGACAAGTGTGTACGTCTCTGTGGGAAGGTGTGTGTGTGTGTGTGTGTGTGTGAGTGTGTAAGTGTGCATAAGTGTGTTTCAGTTAAGATTACCGCTGTTGTTTCTTTATTCCTGACACAGGGACTTAGGAACTGGGTTGTGTTATGACAAAGGAAGTTTGCACTGCACAAGTGGTTTTTCAAGTATGAATTGGCACATTGGATTGTGGACTCTGTTGTGCATTCTCCCAGGTGGTCCTCAGATGGGTTCTTTCCTTTGCTATTCCCATGCTGTGTGTAATTTTCTGGGTAGACTCAAAGAGGAGTGGCATGGGGAGCTCAGCTGCATTCTGCTGTATGTCCACAAGGTGGCGGCAAAGACCATAGTTGAGTGTAGTGATTCTGTGGAATGAGGAGAACTCTAGGAATTGTGGCCCGTGGACAGCAGGGTTGAAATTGACGTAGAGTGCCCTAGACATCTGTTCTTTCCTGTGGGGTGGGGGGATCCCCCATTTGGCTTTGCAAGTGGAAGGGGTTTCTCTCTTTGCCTGGGATGACTCTACTGGGAGCTTGTGAATCCCTGTGCTCAGCTGCATTCTGCTGGGTGTCCACAAGAGGGCAGCACCAGGGCGGGACTAAGGCTCCATGGGGCAAGTGCCCTGAGGCACTGGGCTAGGAGAGTGGCCACAGTGTTTCTGGGTGTGCCCCAAGAGCATGGCCAGCCTAGCGCAGGCAGGCAGTGTCCTAAGGACGGGCCCAGACAGGAGCTGTGGGGGTCGTGTTTGCAGAAACAGGGCCTTCAGAGGATGGCAGAAAGTCCCCGGGGGTGGGCCTCAGAGCCCATGCCCAATGAGCCTGAGGGGAGGGCCCAGTGGGTATTCATAGAGACAGCTGGCCAATCAGAGAGGAGGAACGTCACCCTCAGGGGCGTGAAGCAAGAGCTGGCCAATGAGAACAGAGGAGGAGTTGCGTGGGCGGGCCTCAGAGAGCAGCCCACCAATGAGAGCCTGGGTGCTGGCTCTGGGTGGGCGTACCCCTGGAGGTCAGCCAATCAGGGTCCAGCGGAAGTGCCTGGGGGGCGGGCCCTCGGGAGGCTGTCCAATGAGCGCCTGGGGCGGGCCTCGTGGGCGGAGCCCAGGAGGCTGGCCAATCATGGGGCAAGGGCGGTGACCTTCCTGGGCGTGCCTTAGGAACTGGCCTATCAGAGGGCGCCCCTCAGACAGCAGCCCGCCAATGGGAGCCAAGAGAAGGCTGGCTGGGGGCGTGTCCCTGGGACACCAGGCCAATCAGAGTCGAGCGGAAGTGGCTGGTGGGCGGGCCTTCTGGAGGCTGCCCAATCAGCGTGCTGCAGGGCCGTGTGGGCGGTGCTCAAGGCCGCTGGCCAATCACTGACTAGGGGCCCGGACCCTCCTGGGCGTGTCCAAGCACACTGGCCAATGAGATTGCTGGTGGGGTTCTGGGCGTGGCCTAGGCCTCTGGCCTATCAGAGCCTGGCTGGCGCCCTGTGGGCGGGCCTTCTGAAGGAATCCCGCCAATGGGAGCTCAGAGATGGCCTTAAAAGGCTGGGCGTGCTTCCAGGCAATGCGAAGCAGGGTTCAGCCCAGGGCTCTGCCTTGCAGAAGCTGTCCAGTGCGCATGTGTATAACTCCGTTTGTGCCTGTGCCTCTGTGGATTTGTGTGTGTGTGTGTGTGTGTCTGAGGGAGGGAGAGAGAGAGAGAACAACAGAATCACTGTGGCACAGGTGATTTTGTGCAAAACACTTGGCACATTCTGATTTACAGCTCAATATTGACACCAGGGCAGCTCTCCTTGGCCCTTGGTCACTTTTCTTCTTTTCAGATGTAAAGACACTGAAGAGGGAGAGGTTTTTGCCCTGAGGCTTGCACTGGGAACTAGCAGCTGCCCTGTTTGTGTTGCCAGACTAGGAAACCTGTGGTGCCTGTCCATGTGGAGAGTCTCCTGGATGAGTTCCTTCTCGAGCCTTTTTCGCTCGGTCCCGTTGGAGCTGCATATAGCTAATGATTTGGAGATTTTATTACTTTGGACAATTCTTTTCCTGATGCAAAGTTTCTCTCCAGGTTTTAGCAATCAATTGTGTGAATGTCACATCGAATCCATTGTAGAAAATGACTACATCAGTGTCTCTCTCTCTCTTTCTCTCTCTCTCTATCTCTCTCTCTCTATATATATATATGTATGTAACATGTAGAGGTCTGAAAATATTTTTTAGCTAGAGACCTGCACAGCTCTGGATTAGGGTAGCAATGTGGATACACCTGGCCCTTCTGAGCCACAGTCATGAGAGACATCTCACAGAGCCATATCGTATATCACTCTACAAATCTCTCTCAGCACAAACTACCACTGCCAAATCATCTACTTCCCTCTTGCTCTTTTTGTCCACCGAGTCTTATCCCAAAACTGTAAATCAAAGAAGAAATAGACATAGTGCAGTTCCCTGCACACAGGACAGGCTGAGGCTGGACCAGGGAGATGCAATACGCCAGCCTGCATCTTGGCTGGAGCATCACTATGACTACTTCGAATTTGGAGAGGCGAGGGCAGTTTGGGAGAGTGGGCTGCCGGCCAAGGGTTGCTTCTCAGAGTGGCTAAGACCTAGATGTTCTAAGTGTTACCTTTCCTCACAAACATAAAATAGCAATGCCACTTGTAAGAAGTATGCATGGGCATGGAGGGTTTGTCTTCAGTGCTCTGGCACTGATCAACACAGGGCCAGAATTTCAGTCCTTGTCTGTCTCTGTCATTCTGTCTCTCTGACTGTCTCTACGTGCCTTCTTCACTGGGCCCTTACTGGAAGTCAGTGCATGCATCGTGAACTCAGCCTTCCTGGTGTTGAAATTTTCCTTTCTTTGCCCTTTGGATTATTTAGTCTCCTGCACATGGTGTAGTACAGAGGGGAACTGCGGAGACAGCGTTGCTGCTGCAGGTTCCAGGCATATGTCCATCTCCAGCTGCAGCTGTCCAGGCCCTCTGTGCTTGACTGCCATTCTCCAGGGCCCTGAGGCTGACACTCAGCCTCAATGCAGCCCTCCTCACCTTCCTGCACAGCATCCTTGTCCTTATTCCATGAGAGCCCCGGTCAAGGGAAGTGAAACTCGATCCCCCTGGCACACACACTGTGCTTTCCCTCTATTAAGCCAAATGGAAAGGATCTGTGGTACTGATGGCCACACCAGTGCCAGATTTTTCCATGCAAAACGGAAGCTTCCAGTGTTCAGAAAGAAGGTGTTTTGATGGCTGTGAAATGTCTTTTCCAAGTGCCTCATGGTGTTTCAAATCCCTTTGAAACCTGAAGTTCTTTCTTGTATCTAGGGGATATTTTCACCACTGGCCAGAAGGGCCGCCCAACTAGGAGCACAGCTATCCAGGGGTCAGGAGGTCTTCCAGCCTGCTAGCTCCTGGAGGGATTCCTGAGTATGTCCTCAGGGCCCAAGTGTAAAAGGTGTTTCCAATTGCCTTGATTAGCAGCAGCCAGGCCCTCAGGTGAAGGGCGGGGCTGTGATCTTGACTGGAAGCCCCTAATTTGGCCAATGGAGGCATCCATCTTTTTTTGTCTGTCCATAGCAAGGGCCCGGGGAGTTTGTGCTTCCTGCAAGCAGAGCGACATTGTATGGGACACTCATGCAAGCCTACTTCTGGGAATCTCTCTGAGTGTGATATGTGGACACCAGGACACCATGATCAGGGATGTGAGGCCACAGGAGCAATTGCCTTAGCCGGACCCAAAGGGTAGGTGTAAGGGGCCGGGTTCATCCACTATTGTTTGGTTCAACACACTTCCCATCTAAGTGGAAACACAGCCCTTTCTGGGTACTTTCTGGGCTTGTAATCTGCTGCCCTGAGCAGTGGACTGAGAGCCTGGAGGCTGAGTAGGCAGCCAAACGTGACTGGACAGGCTCAAGCCCCTGAATTCTGAGGGGTGCCCCAGCTTCCCCCATTGGCAGTGTTTGGATCATAGTGAGGCATGGCATTGATTCGGAACTCAGGAGAGTGAGACATGAGAGTCCCTTTGCATATGCATTCTTGCTTAGCCACAAACTGGGCTAGCTGGCTTGCCCTGACCAGATAGGTTCTCTGTACATAAGTTGCAGGAGAGGCTTGCTCCCTTGCCACCCATGCTCTGAGACTACTACAGGTGATCTCTGTGCACACACAGACACACACAAACAGACAGACAGATAGACACACTCACACACACACACACACACATTACTGTCAGGTTGGTAGTAGAGCCTATGGTGAAGGCTGGGGCTGTCTGGGGTCTGTGGGCATGAGAGCTGCTGCCTTACAATCTCTACAAGCCAGGTTTGAACCTGTCATCAATGAACACAGTGTAGGAGGTTTTTGAATTCTGGTCTCTTTCCAACTCATCTCTTTCTCTTCTCGCCTTCTCTATCTCTAACTCTCACATGCTCTCACACACTCTGTCTTCACTCATTAATATTTTACTTAGATTCTTATTTTACTGACAGGCCCAGATAGACAAAGAGAGTTACCAGAGCACTGCTGAGCTCTGGCTTGTTGTGTCGGCGATTTCACCTAGGCTACTGGAGCCTCAGTTTGTAAGTCTTTCTGACACAAGCCATATTCTGTCTCCTCATTTCCATGCCAGTATCACTCAGAGTTTATAATAAAGATATACATACATGTATATATATACATATAGATTTATATATCTGTCATTTTTAGAATGTTCGACCTATGTATTTGACCTTCTTTCAGAATTACCACATTTATAACAGCCTAGTTTTTCTGAAATAATTGGCCATATAGTTGGAGCAGGATTCAATACAATTATAAATAATAGAACCTTCCAGTAGCATTTCTAATCGTGTTTCTATTAGCATCCTTATTGTAATTATCATGGCCCAGATCTTCCCTCCTTTTTCTAGTGTAAGCTTCAATACGTATGTGTTTGTTTTCTTTCTCCGGAAATCTTAATGTCCCTGGACCCTGAAGTGTTAGGGAATTTTTGAAGCAGCCCTCTGTTTCTCAGCAGATGGTTTCTATGTTTCTGCTGTCATCAGGTCTTCTTGTGGTTTTTGTCTTTATTTATTTTTATTGTTTCAAGTCCTCCTAGATCATCCCCATTTATTTGCATATTTATTTATTTAGTCAGGTATCACATGTGGCATCATTTCTTCTGCTTGAGAGATTTTCTCTTATAACTGAAGGGAACTTTTGATGCACAATACATTTCCTGGGGCAAATACTACACACATATGGTGAAGGCTTGGGTTGTCTGGGGTCTGTGGGCATTAGAGCTGCTGCGTGACAATCTCTACAACCCAGGTTTGAACCTGTCATGAATGAACACAGCCTAGGGGGTTTTTGACTTCTGGTCTATTTCCAACTCTTCTATTTCTCTTCTCGCCATCTCTGTCTCTGACTCTCACAGGCTCTCTCTCACTCTGTCTGAACTCAGGAATATTTTACTTATATCCTTATTTTATTGACAGGCCCAGATATACAAAGAGAGTGGCCAGAGCACTGCTGAGCTCTGGCTGGGTTTGTTTGTGATTTCACCTAGGCTACTGGAGCCTCTGATTGGTAAGTCTCTCTGACTTAAGCCATATTCTGTCTCCTCATATCCATGGCAGTATCTCTCAGACTTTATAATAAAGATATACATCCATATACATATATAAATATACATATACATCTCTGTCATTTTTAGAATTGTCAACCTATGTAATTGATCTTAATCAGAATTCACACATTTACAACAGGTTCCTTTTTCCCTACTAATTGGCCACATAGTTGGAGCAGGATTCAATACAATTATAAATAATAGAACCTTCCAGTAGCATTTCTAATAGCATTTCTATCAGCATCCTTATTTTAATTATCATAGTACAGAACTTGCCTCCTTTCTCTAGTGTAAGCTTCAATACATACGAGTTTCTTTTCATTCTCCCGAAATCTTAATTTCCCTGGACTCTGAAGGGTCTCGGAACTTTTGAAGCAGCCCTTGATTCTCAGCAGATGGTTTGTATGTTTCTGCTGTCATCAGGTCTTCTTGTGCTTTTTGTTTTTATTTTTCATTTGTTTCAAATCCTCCTAGATAACCCCCATTTATTTGCATATTTATTTATTTATTTATTTATTTGGTTCTATATTACATGAGGGGTCCATTCTTCTGCTTGATAGATTTTTCTCTTATAATTGAAGGGAACTTTACACTCACAATACATATCCTGTCGTAAATACTACACACATATGGTGAAGGCTGGGGTTGTCTGGGGTCTGTGGACAGGAGACTGATGCCCTACAATCTCGACAACCCAGGTTTGAACCTGTCATGTATGAACACAGATTGGGAGCTTTTGGACTTCTGGTCTCTTTCCAACTCTTCTATTTCTCTTCTTGCCTTCTCTGTCTCTGACTCCCACAGGCTCTCACTCACTCTGTCTGCACTCATTAATATTTTACTTATATATTATTTGACTGACAGGCCCAGATATACAAAGCGAGTCACCAGGGCCCAGCTGAGCTCTGGATTGTTTTGTTGGCGATTTCACCTAGGTTTCTGGAGCCTCAGCTTTGTAAGTCTCTCTGGCACAAGCCATACTCTGTCTCCTCATAGCCATGCCAGTATCCCTCATAGTTGATAATAAAGATACACATACATATATGTACATATACATACATATATATATATATATCAGACATTTTTAGAATTGTTGACCTTTTTATTTGATCTGAATGCAGAATTACCGCATTTATAATAGCCTCCTTATTCATAAATAATTGGTCACATAGTTGGAGCAGGATTCACTACAATTATAAATTATAAACTTTCCAGGAGCATTTCCAATAGCCTTTCTATCAGTATCCTTATTGTAATTATCATAGCACAGAACTTGCCTCCATTTTCTAGTGTAAGCTTCAAATCGTATGCGTTTCTTTTCATTCTCGGAATTCGTAATTTGCCTGGACCCTGTGTGTCAGGGAATTTTTGAAGCAGCCCTCTATTTCTCAGCAGACGTTTTGTATATTTCTGCTGTCATCAGGTCTTCCTGTGGTGTTTGTTTTTATTTTTTTATTTTTTTCAAATCCTCTTAGATCATTCCCATTTATTTGCATATTTATTTATTTATTTATTTATTTCATCCGATATCACATGAGGGGTCATTTCTTCTGCCTGATAGATTTTCTCTTATAATTGAAGGGAACTTTTGACACACAATACATTTCCTTTTGCAGATACTACACACTACTACAACTGCTACAGCACTGTTTTTGACAGTGACATCCAATGCACAATGGATTAGTATTGCATGGCTCCAGAGAATGTTCGCTATTTAACCTACAATGTTTTTAACCTCACAAATATTTCTTCTGTTCTTTCTTGGGGGATGAATGGTTTACAGTCAACAGTTCCATGTAATAGTGGGCATGGGGGGTAATTTTTCCCACTACCCCTGTATTTCTGTACATCCTTTGTAACTTTCTTATTGAGGAGAAGCAAACAGTCATAAATTGAGAGAGCAGGGCCCAAGCAGGAAGAGAGACAGAGAGACATCTGCAGCTCTGATTTGTCACTAGCCCAGCTTTTCCCTAGCTGGGTAAGTGTGACCAGGGGCTCAAAACAGGGTCCTGGGATTCCACATAGTTCCCTGGCAGCTCCACCAGCTGTCCCTCCAACCCATGCTCCCTTCGTTGTCCATGTAACTATGGATCTGCTCTAGGCATTTCTCACCTTCATATGCCAGAAACTTAACACTTCTCCCTTCCACCCATGAAACTTTGACCTTTTGCTAGGGTGCAAAACAGCAACTCCAATCCAAGTTATTTTCGGGACAAGTGTGTACGTCTCTGTGGGAAGGTGTGTGTGTGTGTGTGTGTGTGTGAGTGTGTAAGTGTGCATAAGTGTGTTTCAGTTAAGATTACCGCTGTTGTTTCTTTATTCCTGACACAGGGACTTAGGAACTGGGTTGTGTTATGACAAAGGAAGTTTGCACTGCACAAGTGGTTTTTCAAGTATGAATTGGCACATTGGATTGTGGACTCTGTTGTGCATTCTCCCAGGTGGTCCTCAGATGGGTTCTTTCCTTTGCTATTCCCATGCTGTGTGTAATTTTCTGGGTAGACTCAAAGAGGAGTGGCATGGGGAGCTCAGCTGCATTCTGCTGTATGTCCACAAGGTGGCGGCAAAGACCATAGTTGAGTGTAGTGATTCTGTGGAATGAGGAGAACTCTAGGAATTGTGGCCCGTGGACAGCAGGGTTGAAATTGACGTAGAGTGCCCTAGACATCTGTTCTTTCCTGTGGGGTGGGGGGATCCCCCATTTGGCTTTGCAAGTGGAAGGGGTTTCTCTCTTTGCCTGGGATGACTCTACTGGGAGCTTGTGAATCCCTGTGCTCAGCTGCATTCTGCTGGGTGTCCACAAGAGGGCAGCACCAGGGCGGGACTAAGGCTCCATGGGGCAAGTGCCCTGAGGCACTGGGCTAGGAGAGTGGCCACAGTGTTTCTGGGTGTGCCCCAAGAGCATGGCCAGCCTAGCGCAGGCAGGCAGTGTCCTAAGGACGGGCCCAGACAGGAGCTGTGGGGGTCGTGTTTGCAGAAACAGGGCCTTCAGAGGATGGCAGAAAGTCCCCGGGGGTGGGCCTCAGAGCCCATGCCCAATGAGCCTGAGGGGAGGGCCCAGTGGGTATTCATAGAGACAGCTGGCCAATCAGAGAGGAGGAACGTCACCCTCAGGGGCGTGAAGCAAGAGCTGGCCAATGAGAACAGAGGAGGAGTTGCGTGGGCGGGCCTCAGAGAGCAGCCCACCAATGAGAGCCTGGGTGCTGGCTCTGGGTGGGCGTACCCCTGGAGGTCAGCCAATCAGGGTCCAGCGGAAGTGCCTGGGGGGCGGGCCCTCGGGAGGCTGTCCAATGAGCGCCTGGGGCGGGCCTCGTGGGCGGAGCCCAGGAGGCTGGCCAATCATGGGGCAAGGGCGGTGACCTTCCTGGGCGTGCCTTAGGAACTGGCCTATCAGAGGGCGCCCCTCAGACAGCAGCCCGCCAATGGGAGCCAAGAGAAGGCTGGCTGGGGGCGTGTCCCTGGGACACCAGGCCAATCAGAGTCGAGCGGAAGTGGCTGGTGGGCGGGCCTTCTGGAGGCTGCCCAATCAGCGTGCTGCAGGGCCGTGTGGGCGGTGCTCAAGGCCGCTGGCCAATCACTGACTAGGGGCCCGGACCCTCCTGGGCGTGTCCAAGCACACTGGCCAATGAGATTGCTGGTGGGGTTCTGGGCGTGGCCTAGGCCTCTGGCCTATCAGAGCCTGGCTGGCGCCCTGTGGGCGGGCCTTCTGAAGGAATCCCGCCAATGGGAGCTCAGAGATGGCCTTAAAAGGCTGGGCGTGCTTCCAGGCAATGCGAAGCAGGGTTCAGCCCAGGGCTCTGCCTTGCAGAAGCTGTCCAGTGCGCATGTGTATAACTCCGTTTGTGCCTGTGCCTCTGTGGATTTGTGTGTGTGTGTGTGTGTGTCTGAGGGAGGGAGAGAGAGAGAGAACAACAGAATCACTGTGGCACAGGTGATTTTGTGCAAAACACTTGGCACATTCTGATTTACAGCTCAATATTGACACCAGGGCAGCTCTCCTTGGCCCTTGGTCACTTTTCTTCTTTTCAGATGTAAAGACACTGAAGAGGGAGAGGTTTTTGCCCTGAGGCTTGCACTGGGAACTAGCAGCTGCCCTGTTTGTGTTGCCAGACTAGGAAACCTGTGGTGCCTGTCCATGTGGAGAGTCTCCTGGATGAGTTCCTTCTCGAGCCTTTTTCGCTCGGTCCCGTTGGAGCTGCATATAGCTAATGATTTGGAGATTTTATTACTTTGGACAATTCTTTTCCTGATGCAAAGTTTCTCTCCAGGTTTTAGCAATCAATTGTGTGAATGTCACATCGAATCCATTGTAGAAAATGACTACATCAGTGTCTCTCTCTCTCTTTCTCTCTCTCTCTATCTCTCTCTCTCTATATATATATATGTATGTAACATGTAGAGGTCTGAAAATATTTTTTAGCTAGAGACCTGCACAGCTCTGGATTAGGGTAGCAATGTGGATACACCTGGCCCTTCTGAGCCACAGTCATGAGAGACATCTCACAGAGCCATATCGTATATCACTCTACAAATCTCTCTCAGCACAAACTACCACTGCCAAATCATCTACTTCCCTCTTGCTCTTTTTGTCCACCGAGTCTTATCCCAAAACTGTAAATCAAAGAAGAAATAGACATAGTGCAGTTCCCTGCACACAGGACAGGCTGAGGCTGGACCAGGGAGATGCAATACGCCAGCCTGCATCTTGGCTGGAGCATCACTATGACTACTTCGAATTTGGAGAGGCGAGGGCAGTTTGGGAGAGTGGGCTGCCGGCCAAGGGTTGCTTCTCAGAGTGGCTAAGACCTAGATGTTCTAAGTGTTACCTTTCCTCACAAACATAAAATAGCAATGCCACTTGTAAGAAGTATGCATGGGCATGGAGGGTTTGTCTTCAGTGCTCTGGCACTGATCAACACAGGGCCAGAATTTCAGTCCTTGTCTGTCTCTGTCATTCTGTCTCTCTGACTGTCTCTACGTGCCTTCTTCACTGGGCCCTTACTGGAAGTCAGTGCATGCATCGTGAACTCAGCCTTCCTGGTGTTGAAATTTTCCTTTCTTTGCCCTTTGGATTATTTAGTCTCCTGCACATGGTGTAGTACAGAGGGGAACTGCGGAGACAGCGTTGCTGCTGCAGGTTCCAGGCATATGTCCATCTCCAGCTGCAGCTGTCCAGGCCCTCTGTGCTTGACTGCCATTCTCCAGGGCCCTGAGGCTGACACTCAGCCTCAATGCAGCCCTCCTCACCTTCCTGCACAGCATCCTTGTCCTTATTCCATGAGAGCCCCGGTCAAGGGAAGTGAAACTCGATCCCCCTGGCACACACACTGTGCTTTCCCTCTATTAAGCCAAATGGAAAGGATCTGTGGTACTGATGGCCACACCAGTGCCAGATTTTTCCATGCAAAACGGAAGCTTCCAGTGTTCAGAAAGAAGGTGTTTTGATGGCTGTGAAATGTCTTTTCCAAGTGCCTCATGGTGTTTCAAATCCCTTTGAAACCTGAAGTTCTTTCTTGTATCTAGGGGATATTTTCACCACTGGCCAGAAGGGCCGCCCAACTAGGAGCACAGCTATCCAGGGGTCAGGAGGTCTTCCAGCCTGCTAGCTCCTGGAGGGATTCCTGAGTATGTCCTCAGGGCCCAAGTGTAAAAGGTGTTTCCAATTGCCTTGATTAGCAGCAGCCAGGCCCTCAGGTGAAGGGCGGGGCTGTGATCTTGACTGGAAGCCCCTAATTTGGCCAATGGAGGCATCCATCTTTTTTTGTCTGTCCATAGCAAGGGCCCGGGGAGTTTGTGCTTCCTGCAAGCAGAGCGACATTGTATGGGACACTCATGCAAGCCTACTTCTGGGAATCTCTCTGAGTGTGATATGTGGACACCAGGACACCATGATCAGGGATGTGAGGCCACAGGAGCAATTGCCTTAGCCGGACCCAAAGGGTAGGTGTAAGGGGCCGGGTTCATCCACTATTGTTTGGTTCAACACACTTCCCATCTAAGTGGAAACACAGCCCTTTCTGGGTACTTTCTGGGCTTGTAATCTGCTGCCCTGAGCAGTGGACTGAGAGCCTGGAGGCTGAGTAGGCAGCCAAACGTGACTGGACAGGCTCAAGCCCCTGAATTCTGAGGGGTGCCCCAGCTTCCCCCATTGGCAGTGTTTGGATCATAGTGAGGCATGGCATTGATTCGGAACTCAGGAGAGTGAGACATGAGAGTCCCTTTGCATATGCATTCTTGCTTAGCCACAAACTGGGCTAGCTGGCTTGCCCTGACCAGATAGGTTCTCTGTACATAAGTTGCAGGAGAGGCTTGCTCCCTTGCCACCCATGCTCTGAGACTACTACAGGTGATCTCTGAGCACACACAGACACACACAAACAGACAGACAGATAGACACACTCACACACACACACACACACATTACTGTCAGGTTGGTAGTAGAGCCTATGGTGAAGGCTGGGGCTGTCTGGGGTCTGTGGGCATGAGAGCTGCTGCCTTACAATCTCTACAAGCCAGGTTTGAACCTGTCATCAATGAACACAGTGTAGGAGGTTTTTGAATTCTGGTCTCTTTCCAACTCATCTCTTTCTCTTCTCGCCTTCTCTATCTCTAACTCTCACATGCTCTCACACACTCTGTCTTCACTCATTAATATTTTACTTAGATTCTTATTTTACTGACAGGCCCAGATAGACAAAGAGAGTTACCAGAGCACTGCTGAGCTCTGGCTTGTTGTGTCGGCGATTTCACCTAGGCTACTGGAGCCTCAGTTTGTAAGTCTTTCTGACACAAGCCATATTCTGTCTCCTCATTTCCATGCCAGTATCACTCAGAGTTTATAATAAAGATATACATACATGTATATATATACATATAGATTTATATATCTGTCATTTTTAGAATGTTCGACCTATGTATTTGACCTTCTTTCAGAATTACCACATTTATAACAGCCTAGTTTTTCTGAAATAATTGGCCATATAGTTGGAGCAGGATTCAATACAATTATAAATAATAGAACCTTCCAGTAGCATTTCTAATCGTGTTTCTATTAGCATCCTTATTGTAATTATCATGGCCCAGATCTTCCCTCCTTTTTCTAGTGTAAGCTTCAATACGTATGTGTTTGTTTTCTTTCTCCGGAAATCTTAATGTCCCTGGACCCTGAAGTGTTAGGGAATTTTTGAAGCAGCCCTCTGTTTCTCAGCAGATGGTTTCTATGTTTCTGCTGTCATCAGGTCTTCTTGTGGTTTTTGTCTTTATTTATTTTTATTGTTTCAAGTCCTCCTAGATCATCCCCATTTATTTGCATATTTATTTATTTAGTCAGGTATCACATGTGGCATCATTTCTTCTGCTTGAGAGATTTTCTCTTATAACTGAAGGGAACTTTTGATGCACAATACATTTCCTGGGGCAAATACTACACACATATGGTGAAGGCTTGGGTTGTCTGGGGTCTGTGGGCATTAGAGCTGCTGCGTGACAATCTCTACAACCCAGGTTTGAACCTGTCATGAATGAACACAGCCTAGGGGGTTTTTGACTTCTGGTCTATTTCCAACTCTTCTATTTCTCTTCTCGCCATCTCTGTCTCTGACTCTCACAGGCTCTCTCTCACTCTGTCTGAACTCAGGAATATTTTACTTATATCCTTATTTTATTGACAGGCCCAGATATACAAAGAGAGTGGCCAGAGCACTGCTGAGCTCTGGCTGGGTTTGTTTGTGATTTCACCTAGGCTACTGGAGCCTCTGATTGGTAAGTCTCTCTGACTTAAGCCATATTCTGTCTCCTCATATCCATGGCAGTATCTCTCAGACTTTATAATAAAGATATACATCCATATACATATATAAATATACATATACATCTCTGTCATTTTTAGAATTGTCAACCTATGTAATTGATCTTAATCAGAATTCACACATTTACAACAGGTTCCTTTTTCCCTACTAATTGGCCACATAGTTGGAGCAGGATTCAATACAATTATAAATAATAGAACCTTCCAGTAGCATTTCTAATAGCATTTCTATCAGCATCCTTATTTTAATTATCATAGTACAGAACTTGCCTCCTTTCTCTAGTGTAAGCTTCAATACATACGAGTTTCTTTTCATTCTCCCGAAATCTTAATTTCCCTGGACTCTGAAGGGTCTCGGAACTTTTGAAGCAGCCCTTGATTCTCAGCAGATGGTTTGTATGTTTCTGCTGTCATCAGGTCTTCTTGTGCTTTTTGTTTTTATTTTTCATTTGTTTCAAATCCTCCTAGATAACCCCCATTTATTTGCATATTTATTTATTTATTTATTTATTTGGTTCTATATTACATGAGGGGTCCATTCTTCTGCTTGATAGATTTTTCTCTTATAATTGAAGGGAACTTTACACTCACAATACATATCCTGTCGTAAATACTACACACATATGGTGAAGGCTGGGGTTGTCTGGGGTCTGTGGACAGGAGACTGATGCCCTACAATCTCGACAACCCAGGTTTGAACCTGTCATGTATGAACACAGAGTGGGAGCTTTTGGACTTCTGGTCTCTTTCCAACTCTTCTATTTCTCTTCTTGCCTTCTCTGTCTCTGACTCCCACAGGCTCTCACTCACTCTGTCTGCACTCATTAATATTTTACTTATATATTATTTGACTGACAGGCCCAGATATACAAAGCGAGTCACCAGGGCCCAGCTGAGCTCTGGATTGTTTTGTTGGCGATTTCACCTAGGTTTCTGGAGCCTCAGCTTTGTAAGTCTCTCTGGCACAAGCCATACTCTGTCTCCTCATAGCCATGCCAGTATCCCTCATAGTTGATAATAAAGATACACATACATATATGTACATATACATACATATATATATATATATCAGACATTTTTAGAATTGTTGACCTTTTTATTTGATCTGAATGCAGAATTACCGCATTTATAATAGCCTCCTTATTCATAAATAATTGGTCACATAGTTGGAGCAGGATTCACTACAATTATAAATTATAAACTTTCCAGGAGCATTTCCAATAGCCTTTCTATCAGTATCCTTATTGTAATTATCATAGCACAGAACTTGCCTCCATTTTCTAGTGTAAGCTTCAAATCGTATGCGTTTCTTTTCATTCTCGGAATTCGTAATTTGCCTGGACCCTGTGTGTCAGGGAATTTTTGAAGCAGCCCTCTATTTCTCAGCAGACGTTTTGTATATTTCTGCTGTCATCAGGTCTTCCTGTGGTGTTTGTTTTTATTTTTTTATTTTTTTCAAATCCTCTTAGATCATTCCCATTTATTTGCATATTTATTTATTTATTTATTTATTTCGTCCGATATCACATGAGGGGTCATTTCTTCTGCCTGATAGATTTTCTCTTATAATTGAAGGGAACTTTTGACACACAATACATTTCCTTTTGCAGATACTACACACTACTACAACTGCTACAGCACTGTTTTTGACAGTGACATCCAATGCACAATGGATTAGTATTGCATGGCTCCAGAGAATGTTCGCTATTTAACCTACAATGTTTTTAACCTCACAAATATTTCTTCTGTTCTTTCTTGGGGGATGAATGGTTTACAGTCAACAGTTCCATGTAATAGTGGGCATGGGGGGTAATTTTTCCCACTACCCCTGTATTTCTGTACATCCTTTGTAACTTTCTTATTGAGGAGAAGCAAACAGTCATAAATTGAGAGAGCAGGGCCCAAGCAGGAAGAGAGACAGAGAGACATCTGCAGCTCTGATTTGTCACTAGCCCAGCTTTTCCCTAGCTGGGTAAGTGTGACCAGGGGCTCAAAACAGGGTCCTGGGATTCCACATAGTTCCCTGGCAGCTCCACCAGCTGTCCCTCCAACCCATGCTCCCTTCGTTGTCCATGTAACTATGGATCTGCTCTAGGCATTTCTCACCTTCATATGCCAGAAACTTAACACTTCTCCCTTCCACCCATGAAACTTTGACCTTTTGCTAGGGTGCAAAACAGCAACTCCAATCCAAGTTATTTTCGGGACAAGTGTGTACGTCTCTGTGGGAAGGTGTGTGTGTGTGTGTGTGTGTGTGTGTGTGTAAGTGTGCATAAGTGTGTTTCAGTTAAGATTACCGCTGTTGTTTCTTTATTCCTGACACAGGGACTTAGGAACTGGGTTGTGTTATGACAAAGGAAGTTTGCACTGCACAAGTGGTTTTTCAAGTATGAATTGGCACATTGGATTGTGGACTCTGTTGTGCATTCTCCCAGGTGGTCCTCAGATGGGTTCTTTCCTTTGCTATTCCCATGCTGTGTGTAATTTTCTGGGTAGACTCAAAGAGGAGTGGCATGGGGAGCTCAGCTGCATTCTGCTGTATGTCCACAAGGTGGCGGCAAAGACCATAGTTGAGTGTAGTGATTCTGTGGAATGAGGAGAACTCTAGGAATTGTGGCCCGTGGACAGCAGGGTTGAAATTGACGTAGAGTGCCCTAGACATCTGTTCTTTCCTGTGGGGTGGGGGGATCCCCCATTTGGCTTTGCAAGTGGAAGGGGTTTCTCTCTTTGCCTGGGATGACTCTACTGGGAGCTTGTGAATCCCTGTGCTCAGCTGCATTCTGCTGGGTGTCCACAAGAGGGCAGCACCAGGGCGGGACTAAGGCTCCATGGGGCAAGTGCCCTGAGGCACTGGGCTAGGAGAGTGGCCACAGTGTTTCTGGGTGTGCCCCAAGAGCATGGCCAGCCTAGCGCAGGCAGGCAGTGTCCTAAGGACGGGCCCAGACAGGAGCTGTGGGGGTCGTGTTTGCAGAAACAGGGCCTTCAGAGGATGGCAGAAAGTCCCCGGGGGTGGGCCTCAGAGCCCATGCCCAATGAGCCTGAGGGGAGGGCCCAGTGGGTATTCATAGAGACAGCTGGCCAATCAGAGAGGAGGAACGTCACCCTCAGGGGCGTGAAGCAAGAGCTGGCCAATGAGAACAGAGGAGGAGTTGCGTGGGCGGGCCTCAGAGAGCAGCCCACCAATGAGAGCCTGGGTGCTGGCTCTGGGTGGGCGTACCCCTGGAGGTCAGCCAATCAGGGTCCAGCGGAAGTGCCTGGGGGGCGGGCCCTCGGGAGGCTGTCCAATGAGCGCCTGGGGCGGGCCTCGTGGGCGGAGCCCAGGAGGCTGGCCAATCATGGGGCAAGGGCGGTGACCTTCCTGGGCGTGCCTTAGGAACTGGCCTATCAGAGGGCGCCCCTCAGACAGCAGCCCGCCAATGGGAGCCAAGAGAAGGCTGGCTGGGGGCGTGTCCCTGGGACACCAGGCCAATCAGAGTCGAGCGGAAGTGGCTGGTGGGCGGGCCTTCTGGAGGCTGCCCAATCAGCGTGCTGCAGGGCCGTGTGGGCGGTGCTCAAGGCCGCTGGCCAATCACTGACTAGGGGCCCGGACCCTCCTGGGCGTGTCCAAGCACACTGGCCAATGAGATTGCTGGTGGGGTTCTGGGCGTGGCCTAGGCCTCTGGCCTATCAGAGCCTGGCTGGCGCCCTGTGGGCGGGCCTTCTGAAGGAATCCCGCCAATGGGAGCTCAGAGATGGCCTTAAAAGGCTGGGCGTGCTTCCAGGCAATGCGAAGCAGGGTTCAGCCCAGGGCTCTGCCTTGCAGAAGCTGTCCAGTGCGCATGTGTATAACTCCGTTTGTGCCTGTGCCTCTGTGGATTTGTGTGTGTGTGTGTGTGTGTCTGAGGGAGGGAGAGAGAGAGAGAACAACAGAATCACTGTGGCACAGGTGATTTTGTGCAAAACACTTGGCACATTCTGATTTACAGCTCAATATTGACACCAGGGCAGCTCTCCTTGGCCCTTGGTCACTTTTCTTCTTTTCAGATGTAAAGACACTGAAGAGGGAGAGGTTTTTGCCCTGAGGCTTGCACTGGGAACTAGCAGCTGCCCTGTTTGTGTTGCCAGACTAGGAAACCTGTGGTGCCTGTCCATGTGGAGAGTCTCCTGGATGAGTTCCTTCTCGAGCCTTTTTCGCTCGGTCCCGTTGGAGCTGCATATAGCTAATGATTTGGAGATTTTATTACTTTGGACAATTCTTTTCCTGATGCAAAGTTTCTCTCCAGGTTTTAGCAATCAATTGTGTGAATGTCACATCGAATCCATTGTAGAAAATGACTACATCAGTGTCTCTCTCTCTCTTTCTCTCTCTCTCTATCTCTCTCTCTCTCTATATATATATATATATATTTAACATGTAGAGGTCTGAAAATATTTTTTAGCTAGAGACCTGCACAGCTCTGGATTAGGGTAGCAATGTGGATACACCTGGCCCTTCTGAGCCACAGTCATGAGAGACATCTCACAGAGCCATATCGTATATCACTCTACAAATCTCTCTCAGCACAAACTACCACTGCCAAATCATCTACTTCCCTCTTGCTCTTTTTGTCCACCGAGTCTTATCCCAAAACTGTAAATCAAAGAAGAAATAGACATAGTGCAGTTCCCTGCACACAGGACAGGCTGAGGCTGGACCAGGGAGATGCAATACGCCAGCCTGCATCTTGGCTGGAGCATCACTATGACTACTTCGAATTTGGAGAGGCGAGGGCAGTTTGGGAGAGTGGGCTGCCGGCCAAGGGTTGCTTCTCAGAGTGGCTAAGACCTAGATGTTCTAAGTGTTACCTTTCCTCACAAACATAAAATAGCAATGCCACTTGTAAGAAGTATGCATGGGCATGGAGGGTTTGTCTTCAGTGCTCTGGCACTGATCAACACAGGGCCAGAATTTCAGTCCTTGTCTGTCTCTGTCATTCTGTCTCTCTGACTGTCTCTACGTGCCTTCTTCACTGGGCCCTTACTGGAAGTCAGTGCATGCATCGTGAACTCAGCCTTCCTGGTGTTGAAATTTTCCTTTCTTTGCCCTTTGGATTATTTAGTCTCCTGCACATGGTGTAGTACAGAGGGGAACTGCGGAGACAGCGTTGCTGCTGCAGGTTCCAGGCATATGTCCATCTCCAGCTGCAGCTGTCCAGGCCCTCTGTGCTTGACTGCCATTCTCCAGGGCCCTGAGGCTGACACTCAGCCTCAATGCAGCCCTCCTCACCTTCCTGCACAGCATCCTTGTCCTTATTCCATGAGAGCCCCGGTCAAGGGAAGTGAAACTCGATCCCCCTGGCACACACACTGTGCTTTCCCTCTATTAAGCCAAATGGAAAGGATCTGTGGTACTGATGGCCACACCAGTGCCAGATTTTTCCATGCAAAACGGAAGCTTCCAGTGTTCAGAAAGAAGGTGTTTTGATGGCTGTGAAATGTCTTTTCCAAGTGCCTCATGGTGTTTCAAATCCCTTTGAAACCTGAAGTTCTTTCTTGTATCTAGGGGATATTTTCACCACTGGCCAGAAGGGCCGCCCAACTAGGAGCACAGCTATCCAGGGGTCAGGAGGTCTTCCAGCCTGCTAGCTCCTGGAGGGATTCCTGAGTATGTCCTCAGGGCCCAAGTGTAAAAGGTGTTTCCAATTGCCTTGATTAGCAGCAGCCAGGCCCTCAGGTGAAGGGCGGGGCTGTGATCTTGACTGGAAGCCCCTAATTTGGCCAATGGAGGCATCCATCTTTTTTTGTCTGTCCATAGCAAGGGCCTGGGGAGTTTGTGCTTCCTGCAAGCAGAGCGACATTGTATGGGACACTCATGCAAGCCTACTTCTAGGAATCTCTCTGAGTGTGATGTGTGGACACCAGGACACCATGATCAGGGATGTGAGGCCACAGGAGCAATTGCCTTAGCCGGACCCAAAGGGTAGGTGTAAGGGGCCGGGTTCATCCACTATTGTTTGGTTCAACACACTTCCCATCTATGTGGAAACACAGCCCTTTCTGGGTACTTTCTGGGCTTGTAATCTGCTGCCCTGAGCAGTGGACTGAGAGCCTGGAGGCTGAGTAGGCAGCCAAACGTGACTGGACAGGCTCAAGCCCCTGAATTCTGAGGGGTGCCCCAGCTTCCCCCATTGGCAGTGTTTGGATCATAGTGAGGCATGGCGTTGATTCGGAACTCAGGAGAGTGAGACATGAGAGTCCCTTTGCATATGCATTCTTGCTTAGCCACAATCTGGGCTAGCTGGCTTGCCCTGACCAGATAGGTTCTCTGTACATAAGTTGCAGGAGAGGCTGGCTCCCTTGCCACCCATGCTCTGAGACTACTTCAGGTGATCTCTGAGCACACACAGACACACACAAACAGACAGACACACACACACACACACACACACACACACATTACTGTCAGGTTGGTAGTAGAGCCTATGGTGAAGGCTGGGGCTGTCTGGGGTCTGTGGGCATGAGAGCTGCTGCCTTACAATCTCTACAAGCCAGGTTTGAACCTGTCATCAATGAACACAGTGTAGGAGGTTTTTGAATTCTGGTCTCTTTCCAACTCATCTATTTCTCTTCTCGCCTTCTCTATCTCTAACTCTCACATGCTCTCACACACTCTGTCTTCACTCATTAATATTTTACTTAGATTCTTATTTTACTGACAGGCCCAGATAGACAAAGAGAGTTACCAGAGCACTGCTGAGCTCTGGCTTGTTGTGTTGGCGAATTCACCTAGGCTACTGGAGCCTCAGTTTGTAAGTCTTTCTGACACAAGCCATATTCTGTCTCCTCATTTCCATGCCAGTATCACTCAGAGTTTATAATAAAGATATACATACATGTATATATATACATATAGATTTATATATCTGTCATTTTTAGAATGTTCGACCTATGTATTTGACCTTCTTTCAGAATTACCACATTTATAACAGCCTAGTTTTTCTGAAATAATTGGCCATATAGTTGGAGCAGGATTCAATACAATTATAAATAATAGAACCTTCCAGTAGCATTTCTAATCGTGTTTCTATTAGCATCCTTATTGTAATTATCATGGCCCAGATCTTCCCTCCTTTTTCTAGTGTAAGCTTCAATACGTATGTGTTTGTTTTCTTTCTCCGGAAATCTTAATGTCCCTGGACCCTGAAGTGTTAGGGAATTTTTGAAGCCGCCCTCTGTTTCTCAGCAGATGGTTTCTATGTTTCTGCTGTCATCAGGTCTTCTTGTGGTTTTTGTCTTTATTTATTTTTATTGTTTCAAGTCCTCCTAGATCATCCCCATTTATTTACATATTTATTCATTTAGTCAGGTATCACATGTGGCATCATTTCTTCTGCTTGAGAGTTTTTCTCTTATAACTGAAGGGAACTTTTGATGCACAATACATTTCCTGGGGCAAATACTACACACATATGGTGAAGGCTTGGGTTGTCTGGGGTCTTTGGGCATTAGAGCTGCTGCGTGACAATCTCTACAACCCAGGTTTGAACCTGTCATGAATGAACACAGCCTAGGGGGTTTTTGACTTCTGGTCTATTTCCAACTCTTCTATTTCTCTTCTGGCCATCTCTGTCTCTGACTCTCACAGGCTCTCTCTCACTCTGTCTGAACTCAGGAATATTTTACTTATATCCTTATTTTATTGACAGGCCCAGATATACAAAGAGAGTGGCCAGAGCACTGCTGAGCTCTGGCTGGTTTTGTTTGTGATTTCACCTAGGCTACTGGAGCCTCTGATTGGTAAGTCTCTCTGACTTAAGCCATATTCTGTCTCCTCATATCCATGGCAGTATCTCTCAGACTTTATAATAAAGATATACATCCATATACATATATAAATATACATATATATCTCTGTCATTTTTAGAATTGTCAACCTATGTAATTGATCTTAATCAGAATTCACACATTTACAACAGGTTCCTTTTTCCCTACTAATTGGCCACATAGTTGGAGCAGGATTCAATACAATTATAAATAATAGAACCTTCCAGTAGCATTTCTAATAGCATTTCTATCAGCATCCTTATTTTAATTATCATAGTACAGAACTTGCCTCCTTTCTCTAGTGTAAGCTTCAATAAATATGAGTTTCTTTTCATTCTCCCGAAATCTTAATTTCCCTGGACTCTGAAGGGTCTCGGAACTTTTGAAGCAGCCCTTGATTCACAGCAGATGGTTTCTATGTTTCTGCTGTCATCAGGTCTTCTTGTGCTTTTTGTTTTTATTTTTCATTTGTTTCAAATCCTCCTAGATAACCCCCATTTACTTGCATATTTATTTATTTATTTATTTATTTGGTTCTATATTACATGAGGGGTCCATTCTTCTGCTTGATAGATTTTTCTCTTATAATTGAAGGGAAGTTTACACTCACAATACATATCCTGTCGTAAATACTACACACATATGGTGAAGGCTGGGGTTGTCTGGGGTCTGTGGACAGGAGACTGATGCCTTACAATCTCGACAACCCAGGTTTGAACCTGTCATGTATGAACACAGAGTGGGAGCTTTTGGACTTCTGGTCTCTTTCCAACTCTTCTATTTCTCTTCTTGCCTTCTCTGTCTCTGACTCTCACAGGCTCTCACTCACTCTGTCTGCACTCATTAATATTTTACTTTTATATTATTTGACTGACAGGCCCAGATATACAAAGCGAGTCACCAGGGCCCGGCTGAGCTCTGGATTGTTTTGTTGGCGATTTCACCTAGGTTTCTGGAGCCTCAGCTTTGTAAGTCTCTCTGGCACAAGCCATACTCTGTCTCCTCATAGCCATGCCAGTATCCTTCATAGTTGATAATAAAGATACACATACATATATGTACATATACATACATACATATATATATATATATCAGACATTTTTAGAATTGATGACCTTTTTATTTGATCTGAATGCAGAATTACCGCATTTATAATAGCCTCCTTATTCAGAAATAATTGGTCACATAGTTGGAGCAGGATTCACTACAATTATAAATTATAAACTTTCCAGGAGCATTTCCAATAGCCTTTCTATCAGTATCCTTATTGTAATTATCATAGCACAGAACTTGCCTCCATTTTCTAGTGTAAGCTTCAAATCGTATGCGTTTCTTTTCATTCTCAGAATTCGTAATTTGCCTGGACCCTGTGTGTCAGGGAATTTTTGAAGCAGCCCTCTATTTCTCAGCAGACGTTTTCTATATTTCTGCTGTCATCAGGTCTTCCTGTGGTGTTTGTTTTTATTTTTTATTTTTTTCAAATCCTCTTAGATCATTCCCATTTATTTGCATATTTATTTATTTATTTATTTCGTCCGATATCACATGAGGGGTCATTTCTTCTGCCTGATAGATTTTCTCTTATAATTGAAGGGAACTTTTGACACACAATACATTTCCTTTTGCAGATACTACACACTACTACAACTGCTACTGCACTGTTTTTGACAGTGACATCCAATGCACAATGGATTAGTATTGCATGGCTCTAGAGAATGTTCGCTATTTAACCTACAATGTTTTTAACCTCACAAATATTTATTCTGTTCTTTCTTAGGGGATGAATGGTTTACAGTCAACAGTTCCATGTAATAGTGGGCACGGGGGGTAATTTTTCCCACTACCCCTGTATTTCTGTACATCCTTTGTAACTTTCTTATTGAGGAGAAGCAAACAGTCATAAATTGAGAGAGCAGGGCCCAAGCAGGAAGAGAGACAGAGAGACATCTGCAGCTCTGATTTGTCACTAGCCCAGCTTTTCCCTAGCTGGGTAAGTGTGACCAGGGGCTCAAAACAGGGTCCTGGGATTCCACATAGTTCCCTGGCAGCTCCACCAGCTGTCCCTCCAACCCATGCTCCCTTCGTTGTCCATGTAACTATGGATCTGCTCTAGGCATTTCTCACCTTCATATGCCAGAAACTTAACACTTCTCCCTTCCACCCATGAAACTTTGACCTTTTGCTAGGGTGCGAAACAGCAACTCCAATCCAAGTTATTTTCGGGACAAGTGTGTACGTATCTGTGGGAAGGTGTGTGTGTGTGTGTGTGTGTAAGTGTGCATAAGTGTGTTTCAGTTAAGATTACCGCTGTTGTTTCTTTATTCCTGACACAGGGACTTAGGAACTGGGTTGTGTTATGACAAAGGAAGTTTCCACTGCACAAGTGGTTTTTCAAGTATGAATTGGCACATTGGATTGTGGACTCTGTTGTGCATTCTCCCAGGTGGTCCTCAGATGGGTTCTTTCCTTTGCTATTCCCATGCTGTGTGTAATTTTCTGGGTAGACTCAAAGAGGAGTGGCATGGGGAGCTCAGCTGCATTCTGCTGTATGTCCACAAGGTGGCGGCAAAGACCATAGTTGAGTGTAGTGATTCTGTGGAATGAGGAGAACTCTAGGAATTGTGGCCCGTGGACAGCAGGGTTGAAATTGACGTAGAGTGCCCTAGACATCTGTTCTTTCCTGTGGGGTGGGGGGATCCCCCATTTGGCTTTGCAAGTGGAAGGGGTTTCTCTCTTTGCCTGGGATGACTCTACTGGGAGCTTGTGAATCCCTGTGCTCAGCTGCATTCTGCTGGGTGTCCACAAGAGGGCAGCACCAGGGCGGGACTAAGGCTCCATGGGGCAAGTGACCTGAGGCACTGGGCTAGGAGAGTGGCGACAGTGTTTCTGGGTGTGCCCCAAGAGCATGGCCAGCCTAGCGCAGGCAGGCAGTGTCCTAAGGACGGGCCCAGACAGGAGCTGTGGGGGTCGTGTTTGCAGAAACAGGGCCTTCAGAGGATGGCAGAAAGTCCCCGGGGGCGGGCCTCAGAGCCCGTGCCCAATGAGCCTGAGGGGAGGGCCCAGTGGGTATTCATAGAGACAGCTGGCCAATCAGAGAGGAGGAACGTCACCCTCAGGGGCGTGAAGCAAGAGCTGGCCAATGAGAACAGAGGAGGAGTTGCGTGGGCGGGCCTCAGAGAGCAGCCCACCAATGAGAGCCTGGGTGCTGGCTCTGGGTGGGCGTACCCCTGGAGGTCAGCCAATCAGGGTCCAGCGGAAGTGCCTGGGGGGCGGGCCCTCGGGAGGCTGTCCAATGAGCGCCTGGGGCGGGCCTCGTGGGCGGAGCCCAGGAGGCTGGCCAATCATGGGGCAAGGGCGGTGACCTTCCTGGGCGTGCCTTAGGAACTGGCCTATCAGAGGGCGCCCCTCAGACAGCAGCCCGCCAATGGGAGCCAAGAGAAGGCTGGCTGGGGGCGTGTCCCTGGGACACCAGGCCAATCAGAGTCGAGCGGAAGTGGCTGGTGGGCGGGCCTTCTGGAGGCTGCCCAATCAGCGTGCTGCAGGGCCGTGTGGGCGGTGCTCAATGCCGCTGGCCAATCACTGACTAGGTGCCCGGACCCTCCTGGGCGTGTCCAAGCACACTGGCCAATGAGATTGCTGGTGGGGTTCTGGGCGTGGCCTAGGCATCTGGCCTATCAGAGCCTGGCTGGCGCCCTGTGGGCGGGCCTTCTGAAGGAATCCCGCCAATGGGAGCTCAGAGCTGGCCTTAAAAGGCTGGGCGTGCTTCCAGGAAATGCGAAGCAGGGTTCAGCCCAGGGCCCTGCCTTGCAGAAGCTGTCCAGTGCGCATGTGTATAACTCCGTTTGTGCCTGTGCCTCTGTGGATTTGTGTGTGTGTGTGTGTGTGTGTGTGTGTGTGTGTGTGTGTGTCTGAGGGAGGGAGAGAGAGAGAGAACAACAGAATCACTGTGGCACAGGTGATTTTGTGCAAAACACTTGGCACATTCTGATTTACAGCTCAATATTGACACCAGGGCAGCTCTCCTTGGCCCTTGGTCACTTTTCTTCTTTTCAGATGTAAAGACACTGAAGAGGGAGAGGTTTTTGCCCTGAGGCTTGCACTGGGAACTAGCAGCTGCCCTGTTTGTGTTGCCAGACTAGGAAACCTGTGGTGCCTGTCCATGTGGAGAGTCTCCTGGATGAGTTCCTTCTCGAGCCTTTTTCGCTCGGTCCCGTTGGAGCTGCATATAGCTAATGATTTGGAGATTTTATTCCTTTGGACAATTCTTTTCCTGATGCAAAGTTTCTCTCCAGGTTTTAGCAATCAATTGTGTGAATGTCACATCGAATCCATTGTAGAAAATGACTACATCAGTGTCTCTCTCTCTCTTTCTCTCTCTCTCTATCTCTCTCTCTCTCTATATATATATATATGTATTTAACATCTAGAGGTCTGAAAATATTTTTTAGCTAGAGACCTGCACAGCTCTGGATTAGGGTAGCAATGTGGATACACCTGGCCCTTCTGAGCCACAGTCATGAGAGACATCTCACAGAGCCATATCGTATATCACTCTACAAATCTCTCTCAGCACAAACTACCACTGCCAAATCATCTACTTCCCTCTTGCTCTTTTTGTCCACCGAGTCTTATCCCAAAACTGTAAATCAAAGAAGAAATAGACATAGTGCAGTTCCCTGCACACAGGACAGGCTGAGGCTGGACCAGGGAGATGCAATACGCCAGCCTGCATCTTGGCTGGAGCATCACTATGACTACTTCGAATTTGGAGAGGCGAGGGCAGTTTTGCAGAGTGGGCTGCCGGCCAAGGGTTGCTTCTCAGAGTGGCTAAGACCTAGATGTTCTAAGTGTTACCTTTCCTCACAAACCTAAAATAGCAATGCCACTTGTAAGAAGTATGCATGGGCATGGAGGGTTTGTCTTCAGTGCTCTGGCACTGATCAACACAGGGCCAGAATTTCAGTCCTTGTCTGTCTCTGTCATTCTGTCTCTCTGACTGTCTCTACGTGCCTTCTTCACTGGGCCCTTACTGGAAGTCAGTGCATGCATCGTGAACTCAGCCTTCCTGGTGTTGAAATTTTCCTTTCTTTGCCCTTTGGATTATTTAGTCTCCTGCACATGGTGTAGTACAGAGGGGAACTGCGGAGACAGCGTTGCTGCTGCAGGTTCCAGGCATATGTCCATCTCCAGCTGCAGCTGTCCAGGCCCTCTGTGCTTGACTGCCATTCTCCAGGGCCCTGAGGCTGACACTCAGCCTCAATGCAGCCCTCCTCACCTTCCTGCACAGCATCCTTGTCCTTATTCCATGAGAGCCCCGGTCAAGGGAAGTGAAACTCGATCCCCCTGGCACACACACTGTGCTTTCCCTCTATTAAGCCAAATGGAAAGGATCTGTGGTACTGATGGCCACACCAGTGTCCAGATTTTTCCATGCAAAACGGAAGCTTCCAGTGTTCAGAAAGAGGGTGTTTTGATGGCTGTGAAATGTCTTTTCCAAGTGCCTCATGGTGTTTCAAATCCCTTTGAAACCTGAAGTTCTTTCTTGTATCTAGGGGATATTTTCACCACTGGCCAGAAGGGCCACCCAACTAGGAGCACAGCTATCCAGGGGTCAGGAGGTCTTCCAGCCTGCTAGCACCTGGAGGGATTCCTGAGTATGTCCTCAGGGCCCAAGTGTAAAAGGTGTTTCCAATTGCCTTGATTAGCAGCAGCCAGGCCCTCAGGTGAGGGGCGGGGCTGTGATCTTGACTGGAAGCCCCTAATTTGGCCAATGGAGGCATCCATCTTTTTTTGTCTGTCCATAGCAAGGGCCTGGGGAGTTTGTGCTTCCTGCAAGCAGAGCGACATTGTATGGGACACTCATGCAAGCCTACTTCTAGGAATCTCTCTGAGTGTGATGTGTGGACACCAGGACACCATGATCAGGGATGTGAGGCCACAGGAGCAATTGCCTTAGCCGGACCCAAAGGGTAGGTGTAAGGGGCCGGGTTCATCCACTATTGTTTGGTTCAACACACTTCCCATCTATGTGGAAACACAGCCCTTTCTGGGTACTTTCTGGGCTTGTAATCTGCTGCCCTGAGCAGTGGACTGAGAGCCTGGAGGCTGAGTAGGCAGCCAAACGTGACTGGACAGGCTCAAGCCCCTGAATTCTGAGGGGTGCCCCAGCTTCCCCCATTGGCAGTGTTTGGATCATAGTGAGGCATGGCGTTGATTCGGAACTCAGGGGAGTGAGACATGAGAGTCCCTTTGCATATGCATTCTTGCTTAGCCACAATCTGGGCTAGCTGGCTTGCCCTGACCAGATAGGTTCTCTGTACATAAGTTGCAGGAGAGGCTGGCTCCCTTGCCACCCATGCTCTGAGACTACTTCAGGTGATCTCTGAGCACACACAGACACACACAAACAGACAGACACACACACACACACACACACACACACACATTACTGTCAGGTTGGTAGTAGAGCCTATGGTGAAGGCTGGGGCTGTCTGGGGTCTGTGGGCATGAGAGCTGCTGCCTTACAATCTCTACAAGCCAGGTTTGAACCTGTCATCAATGAACACAGTGTAGGAGGTTTTTGAATTCTGGTCTCTTTCCAACTCATCTATTTCTCTTCTCGCCTTCTCTATCTCTAACTCTCACATGCTCTCACACACTCTGTCTTCACTCATTAATATTTTACTTAGATTCTTATTTTACTGACAGGCCCAGATAGACAAAGAGAGTTACCAGAGCACTGCTGAGCTCTGGCTTGTTGTGTTGGCGAATTCACCTAGGCTACTGGAGCCTCAGTTTGTAAGTCTTTCTGACACAAGCCATATTCTGTCTCCTCATTTCCATGCCAGTATCACTCAGAGTTTATAATAAAGATATACATACATGTATATATATATACATATAGATTTATATATCTGTCATTTTTAGAATGTTCGACCTATGTATTTGACCTTCTTTCAGAATTACCACATTTATAACAGCCTAGTTTTTCTGAAATAATTGGCCATATAGTTGGAGCAGGATTCAATACAATTATAAATAATAGAACCTTCCAGTAGCATTTCTAATCGTGTTTCTATTAGCATCCTTATTGTAATTATCATGGCCCAGATCTTCCCTCCTTTTTCTAGTGTAAGCTTCAATACGTATGTGTTTGTTTTCTTTCTCCGGAAATCTTAATGTCCCTGGACCCTGAAGTGTTAGGGAATTTTTGAAGCAGCCCTCTGTTTCTCAGCAGATGGTTTCTATGTTTCTGCTGTCATCAGGTCTTCTTGTGGTTTTTGTCTTTATTTATTTTTATTGTTTCAAGTCCTCCTAGATCATCCCCATTTATTTACATATTTATTCATTTAGTCAGGTATCACATGTGGCATCATTTCTTCTGCTTGAGAGTTTTTCTCTTATAACTGAAGGGAACTTTTGATGCACAATACATTTCCTGGGGCAAATACTACACACATATGGTGAAGGCTTGGGTTGTCTGGGGTCTGTGGGCATTAGAGCTGCTGCGTGACAATCTCTACAACCCAGGTTTGAACCTGTCATGAATGAACACAGCCTAGGGGTTTTTTGACTTCTGGTCTATTTCCAACTCTTCTATTTCTCTTCTCGCCATCTCTGTCTCTGACTCTCACAGGCTCTCTCTCACTCTGTCTGAACTCAGGAATATTTTACTTATATCCTTATTTTATTGACAGGCCCAGATATACAAAGAGAGTGGCCAGAGCACTGCTGAGCTCTGGCTGGTTTTGTTTGTGATTTCACCTAGGCTACTGGAGCCTCTGATTGGTAAGTCTCTCTGACTTAAGCCATATTCTGTCTCCTCATATCCATGGCAGTATCTCTCAGACTTTATAATAAAGATATACATCCATATACATATATAAATATACATATATATCTCTGTCATTTTTAGAATTGTCAACCTATGTAATTGATCTTAATCAGAATTCACACATTTACAACAGGTTCCTTTTTCCCTACTAATTGGCCACATAGTTGGAGCAGGATTCAATACAATTATAAATAATAGAACCTTCCAGTAGCATTTCTAATAGCATTTCTATCAGCATCCTTATTTTAATTATCATAGTACAGAACTTGCCTCCTTTCTCTAGTGTAAGCTTCAATAAATATGAGTTTCTTTTCATTCTCCCGAAATCTTAATTTCCCTGGACTCTGAAGGGTCTCGGAACTTTTGAAGCAGCCCTTGATTCACAGCAGATGGTTTCTATGTTTCTGCTGTCATCAGGTCTTCTTGTGCTTTTTGTTTTTATTTTTCATTTGTTTCAAATCCTCCTAGATAACCCCCATTTACTTGCATATTTATTTATTTATTTATTTATTTGGTTCTATATTACATGAGGGGTCCATTCTTCTGCTTGATAGATTTTTCTCTTATAATTGAAGGGAAGTTTAGACTCACAATACATATCCTGTCGTAAATACTACACACATATGGTGAAGGCTGGGGTTGTCTGGGGTCTGTGGACAGGAGACTGATGCCTTACAATCTCGACAACCCAGGTTTGAACCTGTTATGTATGAACACAGAGTGGGAGCTTTTGGACTTCTGGTCTCTTTCCAACTCTTCTATTTCTCTTCTTGCCTTCTCTGTTTCTGACTCTCACAGGCTCTCACTCACTCTGTCTGCACTCATTAATATTTTACTTTTATATTATTTGACTGACAGGCCCAGATATACAAAGCGAGTCACCAGGGCCCGGCTGAGCTCTGGATTGTTTTGTTGGCGATTTCACCTAGGTTTCTGGAGCCTCAGCTTTGTAAGTCTCTCTGGCACAAGCCATACTCTGTCTCCTCATAGCCATGCCAGTATCCTTCATAGTTGATAATAAAGATACACATACATATATGTACATATACATACATACATATATATATATATATCAGACATTTTTAGAATTGATGACCTTTTTATTTGATCTGAATGCAGAATTACCGCATTTATAATAGCCTCCTTATTCATAAATAATTGGTCACATAGTTGGAGCAGGATTCACTACAATTATAAATTATAAACTTTCCAGGAGCATTTCCAATAGCCTTTCTATCAGTATCCTTATTGTAATTATCATAGCACAGAACTTGCCTCCATTTTCTAGTGTAAGCTTCAAATCGTATGCGTTTCTTTTCATTCTCAGAATTCGTAATTTGCCTGGACCCTGTGTGTCAGGGAATTTTTGAAGCAGCCCTCTATTTCTCAGCAGACGTTTTCTATATTTCTGCTGTCATCAGGTCTTCCTGTGGTGTTTGTTTTTATTTTTTATTTTTTTCAAATCCTCTTAGATCATTCCCATTTATTTGCATATTTATTTATTTATTTATTTCGTCCGATATCACATGAGGGGTCATTTCTTCTGCCTGATAGATTTTCTCTTATAATTGAAGGGAACTTTTGACACACAATACATTTCCTTTTGCAGATACTACACACTACTACAACTGCTACTGCACTGTTTTTGACAGTGACATCCAATGCACAATGGATTAGTATTGCATGGCTCTAGAGAATGTTCGCTATTTAACCTACAATGTTTTTAACCTCACAAATATTTATTCTGTTCTTTCTTAGGGGATGAATGGTTTACAGTCAACAGTTCCATGTAATAGTGGGCACGGGGGGTAATTTTTCCCACTTTCCCTGTATTTCTGTACATCCTTTGTAACTTTCTTATTGAGGAGAAGCAAACAGTCATAAATTGAGAGAGCAGGGCCCAAGCAGGAAGAGAGACAGAGAGACATCTGCAGCTCTGATTTGTCACTAGCCCAGCTTTTCCCTAGCTGGGTAAGTGTGACCAGGGGCTCAAAACAGGGTCCTGGGATTCCACATAGTTCCCTGGCAGCTCCACCAGCTGTCCCTCCAACCCATGCTCCCTTCGTTGTCCATGTAACTATGGATCTGCTCTAGGCATTTCTCACCTTCATATGCCAGAAACTTAACACTTCTCCCTTCCACCCATGAAACTTTGACCTTTTGCTAGGGTGCGAAACAGCAACTCCAATCCAAGTTATTTTCGGGAGAAGTGTGTACGTATCTGTGGGAAGGTGTGTGTGTGTGTGTGTGTGTGTGTGTGTGTGTGTGTGTGTGTAAGTGTGCATAAGTGTGTTTCAGTTAAGATTACCGCTGTTGTTTCTTTATTCCTGACACAGGGACTTAGGAACTGGGTTGTGTTATGACAAAGGAAGTTTCCACTGCACAAGTGGTTTTTCAAGTATGAATTGGCACATTGGATTGTGGACTCTGTTGTGCATTCTCCCAGGTGGTCCTCAGATGGGTTCTTTCCTTTGCTATTCCCATGCTGTGTGTAATTTTCTGGGTAGACTCAAAGAGGAGTGGCATGGGGAGCTCAGCTGCATTCTGCTGTATGTCCACAAGGTGGCGGCAAAGACCATAGTTGAGTGTAGTGATTCTGTGGAATGAGGAGAACTCTAGGAATTGTGGCCCGTGGACAGCAGGGTTGAAATTGACGTAGAGTGCCCTAGACATCTGTTCTTTCCTGTGGGGTGGGGGGATCCCCCATTTGGCTTTGCAAGTGGAAGGGGTTTCTCTCTTTGCCTGGGATGACTCTACTGGGAGCTTGTGAATCCCTGTGCTCAGCTGCATTCTGCTGGGTGTCCACAAGAGGGCAGCACCAGGGCGGGACTAAGGCTCCATGGGGCAAGTGCCCTGAGGCACTGGGCTAGGAGAGTGGCGACAGTGTTTCTGGGTGTGCCCCAAGAGCATGGCCAGCCTAGCGCAGGCAGGCAGTGTCCTAAGGACGGGCCCAGACAGGAGCTGTGGGGGTCGTGTTTGCAGAAACAGGGCCTTCAGAGGATGGCAGAAAGTCCCCGGGGGCGGGCCTCAGAGCCCGTGCCCAATGAGCCTGAGGGGAGGGCCCAGTGGGTATTCATAGAGACAGCTGGCCAATCAGAGAGGAGGAACGTCACCCTCAGGGGCGTGAAGCAAGAGCTGGCCAATGAGAACAGAGGAGGAGTTGCGTGGGCGGGCCTCAGAGAGCAGCCCACCAATGAGAGCCTGGGTGCTGGCTCTGGGTGGGCGTACCCCTGGAGGTCAGCCAATCAGGGTCCAGCGGAAGTGCCTGGGGGGCGGGCCCTCGGGAGGCTGTCCAATGAGCGCCTGGGGCGGGCCTCGTGGGCGGAGCCCAGGAGGCTGGCCAATCATGGGGCAAGGGCGGTGACCTTCCTGGGCGTGCCTTAGGAACTGGCCTATCAGAGGGCGCCCCTCAGACAGCAGCCCGCCAATGGGAGCCAAGAGAAGGCTGGCTGGGGGCGTGTCCCTGGGACACCAGGCCAATCAGAGTCGAGCGGAAGTGGCTGGTGGGCGGGCCTTCCGGAGGCTGCCCAATCAGCGTGCTGCAGGGCCGTGTGGGCGGTGCTCAAGGCCGCTGGCCAATCACTGACTAGGGGCCCGGACCCTCCTGGGCGTGTCCAAGCACACTGGCCAATGAGATTGCTGGTGGGGTTCTGGGCGTGGCCTAGGCCTCTGGCCTATCAGAGCCTGGCTGGCGCCCTGTGGGCGGGCCTTCTGAAGGAATCCCGCCAATGGGAGCTCAGAGCTGGCCTTAAAAGGCTGGGCGTGCTTCCAGGAAATGCGAAGCAGGGTTGAGCCCAGGGCCCTGCCTTGCAGAAGCTGTCCAGTGCGCATATGTATAACTCCGTTTGTGCCTGTGCCTCTGTGGATTTGTGTGTGTGTGTGTGTGTGTGTGTGTGTGTGTCTGAGGGAGGGAGAGAGAGAGAGAACAACAGAATCACTGTGGCACAGGTGATTTTGTGCAAAACACTTGGCACATTCTGATTTACAGCTCAATATTGACACCAGGGCAGCTCTCCTTGGCCCTTGGTCACTTTTCTTCTTTTCAGATGTAAAGACACTGAAGAGGGAGGGGTTTTTGCCCTGAGGCTTGCACTGGGAACTAGCAGCTGCCCTGTTTGTGTTGCCAGACTAGGAAACCTGTGGTGCCTGTCCATGTGGAGAGTCTCCTGGATGAGTTCCTTCTCGAGCCTTTTTCGCTCGGTCACGTTGGAGCTGCATATAGCTAATGATTTGGAGATTTTATTCCTTTGGACAATTCTTTTCCTGATGCAAAGTTTCTCTCCAGGTTTTAGCAATCAATTGTGTGAATGTCACATCGAATCCATTGTATAAAATGACTACATCAGTGTCTCTCTCTCTCTTTCTCTCTCTCTCTATCTCTCTCTCTCTATATATATATGTATGTAACATGTAGAGGTCTGAAAATATTTTTTAGCTAGAGACCTGCACAGCTCTGGATTAGGGTAGCAATGTGGATACACCTGGCCCTTCTGAGCCACAGTCATGAGAGACATCTCACAGAGCCATATCGTATATCACTCTACAAATCTCTCTCAGCACAAACTACCACTGCCAAATCATCTACTTCCCTCTTGCTCTTTTTGTCCACCGAGTCTTATCCCAAAACTGTAAATCAAAGAAGAAATAGACATAGTGCAGTTCCCTGCACACAGGACAGGCTGAGGCTGGACCAGGGAGATGCAATACGCCAGCCTGCATCTTGGCTGGAGCATCACTATGACTACTTCGAATTTGGAGAGGCGAGGGCAGTTTGGGAGAGTGGGCTGCCGGCCAAGGGTTGCTTCTCAGAGTGGCTAAGACCTAGATGTTCTAAGTGTTACCTTTCCTCACAAACATAAAATAGCAATGCCACTTGTAAGAAGTATGCATGGGCATGGAGGGTTTGTCTTCAGTGCTCTGGCACTGATCAACACAGGGCCAGAATTTCAGTCCTTGTCTGTCTCTGTCATTCTGTCTCTCTGACTGTCTCTACGTGCCTTCTTCACTGGGCCCTTACTGGAAGTCAGTGCATGCATCGTGAACTCAGCCTTCCTGGTGTTGAAATTTTCCTTTCTTTGCCCTTTGGATTATTTAGTCTCCTGCACATGGTGTAGTACAGAGGGGAACTGCGGAGACAGCGTTGCTGCTGCAGGTTCCAGGCATATGTCCATCTCCAGCTGCAGCTGTCCAGGCCCTCTGTGCTTGACTGCCATTCTCCAGGGCCCTGAGGCTGACACTCAGCCTCAATGCAGCCCTCCTCACCTTCCTGCACAGCATCCTTGTCCTTATTCCATGAGAGCCCCGGTCAAGGGAAGTGAAACTCGATCCCCCTGGCACACACACTGTGCTTTCCCTCTATTAAGCCAAATGGAAAGGATCTGTGGTACTGATGGCCACACCAGTGTCCAGATTTTTCCATGCAAAACGGAAGCTTCCAGTGTTCAGAAAGAGGGTGTTTTGATGGCTGTGAAATGTCTTTTCCAAGTGCCTCATGGTGTTTCAAATCCCTTTGAAACCTGAAGTTCTTTCTTGTATCTAGGGGATATTTTCACCACTGGCCAGAAGGGCCGCCCAACTAGGAGCACAGCTATCCAGGGGTCAGGAGGTCTTCCAGCCTGCTAGCTCCTGGAGGGATTCCTGAGTATGTCCTCAGGGCCCAAGTGTAAAAGGTGTTTCCAATTGCCTTGATTAGCAGCAGCCAGGCCCTCAGGTGAGGGGCGGGGCTGTGATCTTGACTGGAAGCCCCTAATTTGGCCAATGGAGGCATCCATCTTTTTTTGTCTGTCCATAGCAAGGGCCTGGGGAGTTTGTGCTTCCTGCAAGCAGAGCGACATTGTATGGGACACTCATGCAAGCCTACTTCTAGGAATCTCTCTGAGTGTGATGTGTGGACACCAGGACACCATGATCAGGGATGTGAGGCCACAGGAGCAATTGCCTTAGCCGGACCCAAAGGGTAGGTGTAAGGGGCCGGGTTCATCCACTATTGTTTGGTTCAACACACTTCCCATCTATGTGGAAACACAGCCCTTTCTGGGTACTTTCTGGGCTTGTAATCTGCTGCCCTGAGCAGTGGACTGAGAGCCTGGAGGCTGAGTAGGCAGCCAAACGTGACTGGACAGGCTCAAGCCCCTGAATTCTGAGGGGTGCCCCAGCTTCCCCCATTGGCAGTGTTTGGATCATAGTGAGGCATGGCGTTGATTCGGAACTCAGGGGAGTGAGACATGAGAGTCCCTTTGCATATGCATTCTTGCTTAGCCACAATCTGGGCTAGCTGGCTTGCCCTGACCAGATAGGTTCTCTGTACATAAGTTGCAGGAGAGGCTGGCTCCCTTGCCACCCATGCTCTGAGACTACTTCAGGTGATCTCTGAGCACACACAGACACACACAAACAGACAGACACACACACACACACACACACACACATTACTGTCAGGTTGGTAGTAGAGCCTATGGTGAAGGCTGGGGCTGTCTGGGGTCTGTGGGCATGAGAGCTGCTGCCTTACAATCTCTACAAGCCAGGTTTGAACCTGTCATCAATGAACACAGTGTAGGAGGTTTTTGAATTCTGGTCTCTTTCCAACTCATCTATTTCTCTTCTCGCCTTCTCTATCTCTAACTCTCACATGCTCTCACACACTCTGTCTTCACTCATTAATATTTTACTTAGATTCTTATTTTACTGACAGGCCCAGATAGACAAAGAGAGTTACCAGAGCACTGCTGAGCTCTGGCTTGTTGTGTTGGCGAATTCACCTAGGCTACTGGAGCCTCAGTTTGTAAGTCTTTCTGACACAAGCCATATTCTGTCTCCTCATTTCCATGCCAGTATCACTCAGAGTTTATAATAAAGATATACATACATGTATATATATACATATAGATTTATATATCTGTCATTTTTAGAATGTTCGACCTATGTATTTGACCTTCTTTCAGAATTACCACATTTATAACAGCCTAGTTTTTCTGAAATAATTGGCCATATAGTTGGAGCAGGATTCAATACAATTATAAATAATAGAACCTTCCAGTAGCATTTCTAATCGTGTTTCTATTAGCATCCTTATTGTAATTATCATGGCCCAGATCTTCCCTCCTTTTTCTAGTGTAAGCTTCAATACGTATGTGTTTGTTTTCTTTCTCCGGAAATCTTAATGTCCCTGGACCCTGAAGTGTTAGGGAATTTTTGAAGCCGCCCTCTGTTTCTCAGCAGATGGTTTCTATGTTTCTGCTGTCATCAGGTCTTCTTGTGGTTTTTGTCTTTATTTATTTTTATTGTTTCAAGTCCTCCTAGATCATCCCCATTTATTTACATATTTATTCATTTAGTCAGGTATCACATGTGGCATCATTTCTTCTGCTTGAGAGTTTTTCTCTTATAACTGAAGGGAACTTTTGATGCACAATACATTTCCTGGGGCAAATACTACACACATATGGTGAAGGCTTGGGTTGTCTGGGGTCTGTGGGCATTAGAGCTGCTGCGTGACAATCTCTACAACCCAGGTTTGAACCTGTCATGAATGAACACAGCCTAGGGGTTTTTTGACTTCTGGTCTATTTCCAACTCTTCTATTTCTCTTCTCACCATCTCTGTCTCTGACTCTCACAGGCTCTCTCTCACTCTGTCTGAACTCAGGAATATTTTACTTATATCCTTATTTTATTGACAGGCCCAGATATACAAAGAGAGTGGCCAGAGCACTGCTGAGCTCTGGCTGGTTTTGTTTGTGATTTCACCTAGGCTACTGGAGACTCTGATTGGTAGGTCTCTCTGACTTAAGCCATATTCTGTCTCCTCATATCCATGGCAGTATCTCTCAGACTTTATAATAAAGATATACATCCATATACATATATAAATATACATATATATCTCTGTCATTTTTAGAATTGTCAACCTATGTAATTGATCTTAATCAGAATTCACACATTTACAACAGGTTCCTTTTTCCCTACTAATTGGCCACATAGTTGGAGCAGGATTCAATACAATTATAAATAATAGAACCTTCCAGTAGCATTTCTAATAGCATTTCTATCAGCATCCTTATTTTAATTATAATAGTACAGAACTTGCCTCCTTTCTCTAGTGTAAGCTTCAATAAATATGAGTTTCTTTTCATTCTCCCGAAATCTTAATTTCCCTGGACTCTGAAGGGTCTCGGAACTTTTGAAGCAGCCCTTGATTCACAGCAGATGGTTTCTATGTTTCTGCTGTCATCAGGTCTTCTTGTGCTTTTTGTTTTTATTTTTCATTTGTTTCAAATCCTCCTAGATAACCCCCATTTACTTGCATATTTATTTATTTATTTATTTATTTATTTGGTTCTATATTACATGAGGGGTCCATTCTTCTGCTTGATAGATTTTTCTCTTATAATTGAAGGGAAGTTTACACTCACAATACATATCCTGTCGTAAATACTACACACATATGGTGAAGGCTGGGGTTGTCTGGGGTCTGTGGACAGGAGACTGATGCCTTACAATCTCGACAACCCAGGTTTGAACCTGTCATGTATGAACACAGAGTGGGAGCTTTTGGACTTCTGGTCTCTTTCCAACTCTTCTATTTCTCTTCTTGCCTTCTCTGTCTCTGACTCTCACAGGCTCTCACTCACTCTGTCTGCACTCATTAATATTTTACTTTTATATTATTTGACTGACAGGCCCAGATATACAAAGCGAGTCACCAGGGCCCGGCTGAACTCTGGATTGTTTTGTTGGCGATTTCACCTAGGTTTCTGGAGCCTCAGCTTTGTAAGTCTCTCTGGCACAAGCCATACTCTGTCTCCTCATAGCCATGCCAGTATCCCTCATAGTTGATAATAAAGATACACATACATATATGTACATATACATACATATATATATATATATATATATATATCAGACATTTTTAGAATTGTTGACCTTTTTATTTGATCTGAATGCAGAATTACCGCATTTATAATAGCCTCCTTATTCATAAATAATTGGTCACATAGTTGGAGCAGGATTCACTACAATTATAAATTATAAACTTTCCAGGAGCATTTCCAATAGCCTTTCTATCAGTATCCTTATTGTAATTATCATAGCACAGAACTTGCCTCCATTTTCTAGTGTAAGCTTCAAATCGTATGCGTTTCTTTTCATTCTCGGAATTCGTAATTTGCCTGGACTCTGTGTGTCAGGGAATTTTTGAAGCAGCCCTCTATTTCTCAGCAGACGTTTTCTATATTTCTGCTGTCATCAGGTCTTCCTGTGGTGTTTGTTTTTATTTTTTTATTTTTTTCAATTCCTCTTAGATCATTCCCATTTATTTGCATATTTATTTATTTATTTATTTCGTCCGATATCACATGAGGGGTCATTTCTTCTGCCTGATAGATTTTCTCTTATAATTGAAGGGAACTTTTGACACACAATACATTTCCTTTTGCAGATACTACACACTACTACAACTGCTACTGCACTGTTTTTGACAGTGACATCCAATGCACAATGGATTAGTATTGCATGGCTCTAGAGAATGTTCGCTATTTAACCTACAATGTTTTTAACCTCACAAATATTTATTCTGTTCTTTCTTGGGGGATGAATGGTTTACAGTCAACAGTTCCATGTAATAGTGGGCACGGGGGGTAATTTTTCCCACTACCCCTGTATTTCTGTACATCCTTTGTAACTTTCTTATTGAGGAGAAGCAAACAGTCATAAATTGAGAGAGCAGGGCCCAAGCAGGAAGAGAGACAGAGAGACATCTGCAGCTCTGATTTGTCACTAGCCCAGCTTTTCCCTAGCTGGGTAAGTGTGACCAGGGGCTCAAAACAGGGTCCTGGGATTCCACATAGTTCCCTGGCAGCTCCACCAGCTGTCCCTCCAACCCATGCTCCCTTCGTTGTCCATGTAACTATGGATCTGCTCTAGGCATTTCTCACCTTCATATGCCAGAAACTTAACACTTCTCCCTTCCACCCATGAAACTTTGACCTTTTGCTAGGGTGCGAAACAGCAACTCCAATCCAAGTTATTTTCGGGAGAAGTGTGTACGTATCTGTGGGAAGGTGTGTGTGTGTGTGTGTGTGTGTGTGTGTGTGTGTGTGTGTAAGTGTGCATAAGTGTGTTTCAGTTAAGATTACCGCTGTTGTTTCTTTATTCCTGACACAGGGACTTAGGAACTGGGTTGTGTTATGACAAAGGAAGTTTCCACTGCACAAGTGGTTTTTCAAGTATGAATTGGCACATTGGATTGTGGACTCTGTTGTGCATTCTCCCAGGTGGTCCTCAGATGGGTTCTTTCCTTTGCTATTCCCATGCTGTGTGTAATTTTCTGGGTAGACTCAAAGAGGAGTGGCATGGGGAGCTCAGCTGCATTCTGCTGTATGTCCACAAGGTGGCGGCAAAGACCATAGTTGAGTGTAGTGATTCTGTGGAATGAGGAGAACTCTAGGAATTGTGGCCCGTGGACAGCAGGGTTGAAATTGACGTAGAGTGCCCTAGACATCTGTTCTTTCCTGTGGGGTGGGGGGATCCCCCATTTGGCTTTGCAAGTGGAAGGGGTTTCTCTCTTTGCCTGGTATGACTCTACTGGGAGCTTGTGAATCCCTGTGCTCAGCTGCATTCTGCTGGGTGTCCACAAGAGGGCAGCACCAGGGCGGGACTAAGGCTCCATGGGGCAAGTGCCCTGAGGCACTGGGCTAGGAGAGTGGCGACAGTGTTTCTGGGTGTGCCCCAAGAGCATGGCCAGCCTAGCGCAGGCAGGCAGTGTCCTAAGGACGGGCCCAGACAGGAGCTGTGGGGGTCGTGTTTGCAGAAACAGGGCCTTCAGAGGATGGCAGAAAGTCCCCGGGGGCGGGCCTCAGAGCCCGTGCCCAATGAGCCTGAGGGGAGGGCCCAGTGGGTATTCATAGAGACAGCTGGCCAATCAGAGAGGAGGAACGTCACCCTCAGGGGCGTGAAGCAAGAGCTGGCCAATGAGAACAGAGGAGGAGTTGCGTGGGCGGGCCTCAGAGAGCAGCCCACCAATGAGAGCCTGGGTGCTGGCTCTGGGTGGGCGTACCCCTGGAGGTCAGCCAATCAGGGTCCAGCGGAAGTGCCTGGGGGGCGGGCCCTCGGGAGGCTGTCCAATGAGCGCCTGGGGCGGGCCTCGTGGGCGGAGCCCAGGAGGCTGGCCAATCATGGGGCAAGGGCGGTGACCTTCCTGGGCGTGCCTTAGGAACTGGCCTATCAGAGGGCGCCCCTCAGACAGCAGCCCGCCAATGGGAGCCAAGAGAAGGCTGGCTGGGGGCGTGTCCCTGGGACACCAGGCCAATCAGAGTCGAGCGGAAGTGGCTGGTGGGCGGGCCTTCCGGAGGCTGCCCAATCAGCGTGCTGCAGGGCCGTGTGGGCGGTGCTCAAGGCCGCTGGCCAATCACTGACTAGGGGCCCGGACCCTCCTGGGCGTGTCCAAGCACACTGGCCAATGAGATTGCTGGTGGGGTTCTGGGCGTGGCCTAGGCCTCTGGCCTATCAGAGCCTGGCTGGCGCCCTGTGGGCGGGCCTTCTGAAGGAATCCCGCCAATGGGAGCTCAGAGCTGGCCTTAAAAGGCTGGGCGTGCTTCCAGGAAATGCGAAGCAGGGTTGAGCCCAGGGCCCTGCCTTGCAGAAGCTGTCCAGTGCGCATATGTATAACTCCGTTTGTGCCTGTGCCTCTGTGGATTTGTGTGTGTGTGTGTGTGTGTGTGTGTGTGTGTCTGAGGGAGGGAGAGAGAGAGAGAACAACAGAATCACTGTGGCACAGGTGATTTTGTGCAAAACACTTGGCACATTCTGATTTACAGCTCAATATTGACACCAGGGCAGCTCTCCTTGGCCCTTGGTCACTTTTCTTCTTTTCAGATGTAAAGACACTGAAGAGGGAGGGGTTTTTGCCCTGAGGCTTGCACTGGGAACTAGCAGCTGCCCTGTTTGTGTTGCCAGACTAGGAAACCTGTGGTGCCTGTCCATGTGGAGAGTCTCCTGGATGAGTTCCTTCTCGAGCCTTTTTCGCTCGGTCACGTTGGAGCTGCATATAGCTAATGATTTGGAGATTTTATTCCTTTGGACAATTCTTTTCCTGATGCAAAGTTTCTCTCCAGGTTTTAGCAATCAATTGTGTGAATGTCACATCGAATCCATTGTATAAAATGACTACATCAGTGTCTCTCTCTCTCTTTCTCTCTCTCTCTATCTCTCTCTCTATATATATATATGTATGTAACATGTAGAGGTCTGAAAATATTTTTTAGCTAGAGACCTGCACAGCTCTGGATTAGGGTAGCAATGTGGATACACCTGGCCCTTCTGAGCCACAGTCATGAGAGACATCTCACAGAGCCATATCGTATATCACTCTACAAATCTCTCTCAGCACAAACTACCACTGCCAAATCATCTACTTCCCTCTTGCTCTTTTTGTCCACCGAGTCTTATCCCAAAACTGTAAATCAAAGAAGAAATAGACATAGTGCAGTTCCCTGCACACAGGACAGGCTGAGGCTGGACCAGGGAGATGCAATACGCCAGCCTGCATCTTGGCTGGAGCATCACTATGACTACTTCGAATTTGGAGAGGCGAGGGCAGTTTGGGAGAGTGGGCTGCCGGCCAAGGGTTGCTTCTCAGAGTGGCTAAGACCTAGATGTTCTAAGTGTTACCTTTCCTCACAAACATAAAATAGCAATGCCACTTGTAAGAAGTATGCATGGGCATGGAGGGTTTGTCTTCAGTGCTCTGGCACTGATCAACACAGGGCCAGAATTTCAGTCCTTGTCTGTCTCTGTCATTCTGTCTCTCTGACTGTCTCTACGTGCCTTCTTCACTGGGCCCTTACTGGAAGTCAGTGCATGCATCGTGAACTCAGCCTTCCTGGTGTTGAAATTTTCCTTTCTTTGCCCTTTGGATTATTTAGTCTCCTGCACATGGTGTAGTACAGAGGGGAACTGCGGAGACAGCGTTGCTGCTGCAGGTTCCAGGCATATGTCCATCTCCAGCTGCAGCTGTCCAGGCCCTCTGTGCTTGACTGCCATTCTCCAGGGCCCTGAGGCTGACACTCAGCCTCAATGCAGCCCTCCTCACCTTCCTGCACAGCATCCTTGTCCTTATTCCATGAGAGCCCCGGTCAAGGGAAGTGAAACTCGATCCCCCTGGCACACACACTGTGCTTTCCCTCTATTAAGCCAAATGGAAAGGATCTGTGGTACTGATGGCCACACCAGTGTCCAGATTTTTCCATGCAAAACGGAAGCTTCCAGTGTTCAGAAAGAGGGTGTTTTGATGGCTGTGAAATGTCTTTTCCAAGTGCCTCATGGTGTTTCAAATCCCTTTGAAACCTGAAGTTCTTTCTTGTATCTAGGGGATATTTTCACCACTGGCCAGAAGGGCCGCCCAACTAGGAGCACAGCTATCCAGGGGTCAGGAGGTCTTCCAGCCTGCTAGCTCCTGGAGGGATTCCTGAGTATGTCCTCAGGGCCCAAGTGTAAAAGGTGTTTCCAATTGCCTTGATTAGCAGCAGCCAGGCCCTCAGGTGAGGGGCGGGGCTGTGATCTTGACTGGAAGCCCCTAATTTGGCCAATGGAGGCATCCATCTTTTTTTGTCTGTCCATAGCAAGGGCCTGGGGAGTTTGTGCTTCCTGCAAGCAGAGCGACATTGTATGGGACACTCATGCAAGCCTACTTCTAGGAATCTCTCTGAGTGTGATGTGTGGACACCAGGACACCATGATCAGGGATGTGAGGCCACAGGAGCAATTGCCTTAGCCGGACCCAAAGGGTAGGTGTAAGGGGCCGGGTTCATCCACTATTGTTTGGTTCAACACACTTCCCATCTATGTGGAAACAAAGCCCTTTCTGGGTACTTTCTGGGCTTGTAATCTGCTGCCCTGAGCAGTGGACTGAGAGCCTGGAGGCTGAGTAGGCAGCCAAACGTGACTGGACAGGCTCAAGCCCCTGAATTCTGAGGGGTGCCCCAGCTTCCCCCATTGGCAGTGTTTGGATCATAGTGAGGCATGGCGTTGATTCGGAACTCAGGGGAGTGAGACATGAGAGTCCCTTTGCATATGCATTCTTGCTTAGCCACAATCTGGGCTAGCTGGCTTGCCCTGACCAGATAGGTTCTCTGTACATAAGTTGCAGGAGAGGCTGGCTCCCTTGCCACCCATGCTCTGAGACTACTTCAGGTGATCTCTGAGCACACACAGACACACACAAACAGACAGACACACACACACACACACACACACATTACTGTCAGGTTGGTAGTAGAGCCTATGGTGAAGGCTGGGGCTGTCTGGGGTCTGTGGGCATGAGAGCTGCTGCCTTACAATCTCTACAAGCCAGGTTTGAACCTGTCATCAATGAACACAGTGTAGGAGGTTTTTGAATTCTGGTCTCTTTCCAACTCATCTATTTCTCTTCTCGCCTTCTCTATCTCTAACTCTCACATGCTCTCACACACTCTGTCTTCACTCATTAATATTTTACTTAGATTCTTATTTTACTGACAGGCCCAGATAGACAAAGAGAGTTACCAGAGCACTGCTGAGCTCTGGCTTGTTGTGTTGGCGAATTCACCTAGGCTACTGGAGCCTCAGTTTGTAAGTCTTTCTGACACAAGCCATATTCTGTCTCCTCATTTCCATGCCAGTATCACTCAGAGTTTATAATAAAGATATACATACATGTATATATATATACATATAGATTTATATATCTGTCATTTTTAGAATGTTCGACCTATGTATTTGACCTTCTTTCAGAATTACCACATTTATAACAGCCTAGTTTTTTCTGAAATAATTGGCCATATAGTTGGAGCAGGATTCAATACAATTATAAATAATAGAACCTTCCAGTAGCATTTCTAATCGTGTTTCTATTAGCATCCTTATTGTAATTATCATGGCCCAGATCTTCCCTCCTTTTTCTAGTGTAAGCTTCAATACGTATGTGTTTGTTTTCTTTCTCCGGAAATCTTAATGTCCCTGGACCCTGAAGTGTTAGGGAATTTTTGAAGCAGCCCTCTGTTTCTCAGCAGATGGTTTCTATGTTTCTGCTGTCATCAGGTCTTCTTGTGGTTTTTGTCTTTATTTATTTTTATTGTTTCAAGTCCTCCTAGATCATCCCCATTTATTTACATATTTATTCATTTAGTCAGGTATCACATGTGGCATCATTTCTTCTGCTTGAGAGTTTTTCTCTTATAACTGAAGGGAACTTTTGATGCACAATACATTTCCTGGGGCAAATACTACACACATATGGTGAAGGCTTGGGTTGTCTGGGGTCTGTGGGCATTAGAGCTGCTGCGTGACAATCTCTACAACCCAGGTTTGAACCTGTCATGAATGAACACAGCCTAGGGGTTTTTTGACTTCTGGTCTATTTCCAACTCTTCTATTTCTCTTCTCGCCATCTCTGTCTCTGACTCTCACAGGCTCTCTCTCACTCTGTCTGAACTCAGGAATATTTTACTTATATCCTTATTTTATTGACAGGCCCAGATATACAAAGAGAGTGGCCAGAGCACTGCTGAGCTCTGGCTGGTTTTGTTTGTGATTTCACCTAGGCTACTGGAGCCTCTGATTGGTAAGTCTCTCTGACTTAAGCCATATTCTGTCTCCTCATATCCATGGCAGTATCTCTCAGACTTTATAATAAAGATATACATCCATATACATATATAAATATACATATATATCTCTGTCATTTTTAGAATTGTCAACCTATGTAATTGATCTTAATCAGAATTCACACATTTACAACAGGTTCCTTTTTCCCTACTAATTGGCCACATAGTTGGAGCAGGATTCAATACAATTATAAATAATAGAACCTTCCAGTAGCATTTCTAATAGCATTTCTATCAGCATCCTTATTTTAATTATCATAGTACAGAACTTGCCTCCTTTCTCTAGTGTAAGCTTCAATAAATATGAGTTTCTTTTCATTCTCCCGAAATCTTAATTTCCCTGGACTCTGAAGGGTCTCGGAACTTTTGAAGCAGCCCTTGATTCACAGCAGATGGTTTCTATGTTTCTGCTGTCATCAGGTCTTCTTGTGCTTTTTGTTTTTATTTTTCATTTGTTTCAAATCCTCCTAGATAACCCCCATTTACTTGCATATTTATTTATTTATTTATTTATTTGGTTCTATATTACATGAGGGGTCCATTCTTCTGCTTGATAGATTTTTCTCTTATAATTGAAGGGAAGTTTACACTCACAATACATATCCTGTCGTAAATACTACACACATATGGTGAAGGCTGGGGTTGTCTGGGGTCTGTGGACAGGAGACTGATGCCTTACAATCTCGACAACCCAGGTTTGAACCTGTTATGTATGAACACAGAGTGGGAGCTTTTGGACTTCTGGTCTCTTTCCAACTCTTCTATTTCTCTTCTTGCCTTCTCTGTTTCTGACTCTCACAGGCTCTCACTCACTCTGTCTGCACTCATTAATATTTTACTTTTATATTATTTGACTGACAGGCCCAGATATACAAAGCGAGTCACCAGGGCCCGGCTGAGCTCTGGATTGTTTTGTTGGCGATTTCACCTAGGTTTCTGGAGCCTCAGCTTTGTAAGTCTCTCTGGCACAAGCCATACTCTGTCTCCTCATAGCCATGCCAGTATCCTTCATAGTTGATAATAAAGATACACATACATATATGTACATATACATACATACATATATATATATATCAGACATTTTTAGAATTGATGACCTTTTTATTTGATCTGAATGCAGAATTACCGCATTTATAATAGCCTCCTTATTCATAAATAATTGGTCACATAGTTGGAGCAGGATTCACTACAATTATAAATTATAAACTTTCCAGGAGCATTTCCAATAGCCTTTCTATCAGTATCCTTATTGTAATTATCATAGCACAGAACTTGCCTCCATTTTCTAGTGTAAGCTTCAAATCGTATGCGTTTCTTTTCATTCTCAGAATTCGTAATTTGCCTGGACCCTGTGTGTCAGGGAATTTTTGAAGCAGCCCTCTATTTCTCAGCAGACGTTTTCTATATTTCTGCTGTCATCAGGTCTTCCTGTGGTGTTTGTTTTTATTTTTTATTTTTTTCAAATCCTCTTAGATCATTCCCATTTATTTGCATATTTATTTATTTATTTATTTCGTCCGATATCACATGAGGGGTCATTTCTTCTGCCTGATAGATTTTCTCTTATAATTGAAGGGAACTTTTGACACACAATACATTTCCTTTTGCAGATACTACACACTACTACAACTGCTACTGCACTGTTTTTGACAGTGACATCCAATGCACAATGGATTAGTATTGCATGGCTCTAGAGAATGTTCGCTATTTAACCTACAATGTTTTTAACCTCACAAATATTTATTCTGTTCTTTCTTAGGGGATGAATGGTTTACAGTCAACAGTTCCATGTAATAGTGGGCACGGGGGGTAATTTTTCCCACTTTCCCTGTATTTCTGTACATCCTTTGTAACTTTCTTATTGAGGAGAAGCAAACAGTCATAAATTGAGAGAGCAGGGCCCAAGCAGGAAGAGAGACAGAGAGACATCTGCAGCTCTGATTTGTCACTAGCCCAGCTTTTCCCTAGCTGGGTAAGTGTGACCAGGGGCTCAAAACAGGGTCCTGGGATTCCACATAGTTCCCTGGCAGCTCCACCAGCTGTCCCTCCAACCCATGCTCCCTTCGTTGTCCATGTAACTATGGATCTGCTCTAGGCATTTCTCACCTTCATATGCCAGAAACTTAACACTTCTCCCTTCCACCCATGAAACTTTGACCTTTTGCTAGGGTGCGAAACAGCAACTCCAATCCAAGTTATTTTCGGGACAAGTGTGTACGTATCTGTGGGAAGGTGTGTGTGTGTGTGTGTGTGTGTGTGTGTGTAAGTGTGCATAAGTGTGTTTCAGTTAAGATTACCGCTGTTGTTTCTTTATTCCTGACACAGGGACTTAGGAACTGGGTTGTGTTATGACAAAGGAAGTTTCCACTGCACAAGTGGTTTTTCAAGTATGAATTGGCACATTGGATTGTGGACTCTGTTGTGCATTCTCCCAGGTGGTCCTCAGATGGGTTCTTTCCTTTGCTATTCCCATGCTGTGTGTAATTTTCTGGGTAGACTCAAAGAGGAGTGGCATGGGGAGCTCAGCTGCATTCTGCTGTATGTCCACAAGGTGGCGGCAAAGACCATAGTTGAGTGTAGTGATTCTGTGGAATGAGGAGAACTCTAGGAATTGTGGCCCGTGGACAGCAGGGTTGAAATTGACGTAGAGTGCCCTAGACATCTGTTCTTTCCTGTGGGGTGGGGGGATCCCCCATTTGGCTTTGCAAGTGGAAGGGGTTTCTCTCTTTGCCTGGGATGACTCTACTGGGAGCTTGTGAATCCCTGTGCTCAGCTGCATTCTGCTGGGTGTCCACAAGAGGGCAGCACCAGGGCGGGACTAAGGCTCCATGGGGCAAGTGCCCTGAGGCACTGGGCTAGGAGAGTGGCGACAGTGTTTCTGGGTGTGCCCCAAGAGCATGGCCAGCCTAGCGCAGGCAGGCAGTGTCCTAAGGACGGGCCCAGACAGGAGCTGTGGGGGTCGTGTTTGCAGAAACAGGGCCTTCAGAGGATGGCAGAAAGTCCCCGGGGGCGGGCCTCAGAGCCCGTGCCCAATGAGCCTGAGGGGAGGGCCCAGTGGGTATTCATAGAGACAGCTGGCCAATCAGAGAGGAGGAACGTCACCCTCAGGGGCGTGAAGCAAGAGCTGGCCAATGAGAACAGAGGAGGAGTTGCGTGGGCGGGCCTCAGAGAGCAGCCCACCAATGAGAGCCTGGGTGCTGGCTCTGGGTGGGCGTACCCCTGGAGGTCAGCCAATCAGGGTCCAGCGGAAGTGCCTGGGGGGCGGGCCCTCGGGAGGCTGTCCAATGAGCGCCTGGGGCGGGCCTCGTGGGCGGAGCCCAGGAGGCTGGCCAATCATGGGGCAAGGGCGGTGACCTTCCTGGGCGTGCCTTAGGAACTGGCCTATCAGAGGGCGCCCCTCAGACAGCAGCCCGCCAATGGGAGCCAAGAGAAGGCTGGCTGGGGGCGTGTCCCTGGGACACCAGGCCAATCAGAGTCGAGCGGAAGTGGCTGGTGGGCGGGCCTTCTGGAGGCTGCCCAATCAGCGTGCTGCAGGGCCGTGTGGGCGGTGCTCAATGCCGCTGGCCAATCACTGACTAGGTGCGCGGACCCTCCTGGGCGTGTCCAAGCACACTGGCCAATGAGATTGCTGGTGGGGTTCTGGGCGTGGCCTAGGCATCTGGCCTATCAGAGCCTGGCTGGCGCCCTGTGGGCGGGCCTTCTGAAGGAATCCCGCCAATGGGAGCTCAGAGCTGGCCTTAAAAGGCTGGGCGTGCTTCCAGGAAATGCGAAGCAGGGTTCAGCCCAGGGCCCTGCCTTGCAGAAGCTGTCCAGTGCGCATGTGTATAACTCCGTTTGTGCCTGTGCCTCTGTGGATTTGTGTGTGTGTGTGTGTGTGTGTGTGTGTGTGTGTGTGTGTGTGTCTGAGGGAGGGAGAGAGAGAGAGAACAACAGAATCACTGTGGCACAGGTGATTTTGTGCAAAACACTTGGCACATTCTGATTTACAGCTCAATATTGACACCAGGGCAGCTCTCCTTGGCCCTTGGTCACTTTTCTTCTTTTCAGATGTAAAGACACTGAAGAGGGAGAGGTTTTTGCCCTGAGGCTTGCACTGGGAACTAGCAGCTGCCCTGTTTGTGTTGCCAGACTAGGAAACCTGTGGTGCCTGTCCATGTGGAGAGTCTCCTGGATGAGTTCCTTCTCGAGCCTTTTTCGCTCGGTCCCGTTGGAGCTGCATATAGCTAATGATTTGGAGATTTTATTCCTTTGGACAATTCTTTTCCTGATGCAAAGTTTCTCTCCAGGTTTTAGCAATCAATTGTGTGAATGTCACATCGAATCCATTGTAGAAAATGACTACATCAGTGTCTCTCTCTCTCTTTCTCTCTCTCTCTCTCTCTATCTCTCTCTCTCTCTATATATATATATATGTATTTAACATCTAGAGGTCTGAAAATATTTTTTAGCTAGAGACCTGCACAGCTCTGGATTAGGGTAGCAATGTGGATACACCTGGCCCTTCTGAGCCACAGTCATGAGAGACATCTCACAGAGCCATATCGTATATCACTCTACAAATCTCTCTCAGCACAAACTACCACTGCCAAATCATCTACTTCCCTCTTGCTCTTTTTGTCCACCGAGTCTTATCCCAAAACTGTAAATCAAAGAAGAAATAGACATAGTGCAGTTCCCTGCACACAGGACAGGCTGAGGCTGGACCAGGGAGATGCAATACGCCAGCCTGCATCTTGGCTGGAGCATCACTATGACTACTTCGAATTTGGAGAGGCGAGGGCAGTTTTGAAGAGTGGGCTGCCGGCCAAGGGTTGCTTCTCAGAGTGGCTAAGACCTAGATGTTCTAAGTGTTACCTTTCCTCACAAACCTAAAATAGCAATGCCACTTGTAAGAAGTATGCATGGGCATGGAGGGTTTGTCTTCAGTGCTCTGGCACTGATCAACACAGGGCCAGAATTTCAGTCCTTGTCTGTCTCTGTCATTCTGTCTCTCTGACTGTCTCTACGTGCCTTCTTCACTGGGCCCTTACTGGAAGTCAGTGCATGCATCGTGAACTCAGCCTTCCTGGTGTTGAAATTTTCCTTTCTTTGCCCTTTGGATTATTTAGTCTCCTGCACATGGTGTAGTACAGAGGGGAACTGCGGAGACAGCGTTGCTGCTGCAGGTTCCAGGCATATGTCCATCTCCAGCTGCAGCTGTCCAGGCCCTCTGTGCTTGACTGCCATTCTCCAGGGCCCTGAGGCTGACACTCAGCCTCAATGCAGCCCTCCTCACCTTCCTGCACAGCATCCTTGTCCTTATTCCATGAGAGCCCCGGTCAAGGGAAGTGAAACTCGATCCCCCTGGCACACACACTGTGCTTTCCCTCTATTAAGCCAAATGGAAAGGATCTGTGGTACTGATGGCCACACCAGTGTCCAGATTTTTCCATGCAAAACGGAAGCTTCCAGTGTTCAGAAAGAGGGTGTTTTGATGGCTGTGAAATGTCTTTTCCAAGTGCCTCATGGTGTTTCAAATCCCTTTGAAACCTGAAGTTCTTTATTGTATCTAGGGGATATTTTCACCACTGGCCAGAAGGGCCACCCAACTAGGAGCACAGCTATCCAGGGGTCAGGAGGTCTTCCAGCCTGCTAGCTCCTGGAGGGATTCCTGAGTATGTCCTCAGGGCCCAAGTGTAAAAGGTGTTTCCAATTGCCTTGATTAGCAGCAGCCAGGCCCTCAGGTGAGGGGCGGGGCTGTGATCTTGACTGGAAGCCCCTAATTTGGCCAATTGAGGCATCCATCTTTTTTTGTCTGTCCATAGCAAGGGCCTGGGGAGTTTGTGCTTCCTGCAAGCAGAGCGACATTGTATGGGACACTCATGCAAGCCTACTTCTAGGAATCTCTCTGAGTGTGATGTGTGGACACCAGGACACCATGATCAGGGATGTGAGGCCACAGGAGCAATTGCCTTAGCCGGACCCAAAGGGTAGGTGTAAGGGGCCGGGTTCATCCACTATTGTTTGGTTCAACACACTTCCCATCTATGTGGAAACACAGCCCTTTCTGGGTACTTTCTGGGCTTGTAATCTGCTGCCCTGAGCAGTGGACTGAGAGCCTGGAGGCTGAGTAGGCAGCCAAACGTGACTGGACAGGCTCAAGCCCCTGAATTCTGAGGGGTGCCCCAGCTTCCCCCATTGGCAGTGTTTGGATCATAGTGAGGCATGGCGTTGATTCGGAACTCAGGGGAGTGAGACATGAGAGTCCCTTTGCATATGCATTCTTGCTTAGCCACAATCTGGGCTAGCTGGCTTGCCCTGACCAGATAGGTTCTCTGTACATAAGTTGCAGGAGAGGCTGGCTCCCTTGCCACCCATGCTCTGAGACTACTTCAGGTGATCTCTGAGCACACACAGACACACACAAACAGACAGACACACACACACACACACACACACACACACATTACTGTCAGGTTGGTAGTAGAGCCTATGGTGAAGGCTGGGGCTGTCTGGGGTCTGTGGGCATGAGAGCTGCTGCCTTACAATCTCTACAAGCCAGGTTTGAACCTGTCATCAATGAACACAGTGTAGGAGGTTTTTGAATTCTGGTCTCTTTCCAACTCATCTATTTCTCTTCTCGCCTTCTCTATCTCTAACTCTCACATGCTCTCACACACTCTGTCTTCACTCATTAATATTTTACTTAGATTCTTATTTTACTGACAGGCCCAGATAGACAAAGAGAGTTACCAGAGCACTGCTGAGCTCTGGCTTGTTGTGTTGGCGAATTCACCTAGGCTACTGGAGCCTCAGTTTGTAAGTCTTTCTGACACAAGCCATATTCTGTCTCCTCATTTCCATGCCAGTATCACTCAGAGTTTATAATAAAGATATACATACATGTATATATATATACATATAGATTTATATATCTGTCATTTTTAGAATGTTCGACCTATGTATTTGACCTTCTTTCAGAATTACCACATTTATAACAGCCTAGTTTTTCTGAAATAATTGGCCATATAGTTGGAGCAGGATTCAATACAATTATAAATAATAGAACCTTCCAGTAGCATTTCTAATCGTGTTTCTATTAGCATCCTTATTGTAATTATCATGGCCCAGATCTTCCCTCCTTTTTCTAGTGTAAGCTTCAATACGTATGTGTTTGTTTTCTTTCTCCGGAAATCTTAATGTCCCTGGACCCTGAAGTGTTAGGGAATTTTTGAAGCAGCCCTCTGTTTCTCAGCAGATGGTTTCTATGTTTCTGCTGTCATCAGGTCTTCTTGTGGTTTTTGTCTTTATTTATTTTTATTGTTTCAAGTCCTCCTAGATCATCCCCATTTATTTGCATATTTATTTATTTAGTCAGGTATCACATGTGGCATCATTTCTTCTGCTTGAGAGATTTTCTCTTATAACTGAAGGGAACTTTTGATGCACAATACATTTCCTGGGGCAAATACTACACACATATGGTGAAGGCTTGGGTTGTCTGGGGTCTGTGGGCATTAGAGCTGCTGCGTGACAATCTCTACAACCCAGGTTTGAACCTGTCATGAATGAACACAGCCTAGGGGGTTTTTGACTTCTGGTCTATTTCCAACTCTTCTATTTCTCTTCTCGCCATCTCTGTCTCTGACTCTCACAGGCTCTCTCTCACTCTGTCTGAACTCAGGAATATTTTACTTATATCCTTATTTTATTGACAGGCCCAGATATACAAAGAGAGTGGCCAGAGCACTGCTGAGCTCTGGCTGGTTTTGTTTGTGATTTCACCTAGGCTACTGGAGCCTCTGATTGGTAAGTCTCTCTGACTTAAGCCATATTCTGTCTCCTCATATCCATGGCAGTATCTCTCAGACTTTATAATAAAGATATACATCCATATACATATATAAATATACATATATATCTCTGTCATTTTTAGAATTGTCAACCTATGTAATTGATCTTAATCAGAATTCACACATTTACAACAGGTTCCTTTTTCCCTACTAATTGGCCACATAGTTGGAGCAGGATTCAATACAATTATAAATAATAGAACCTTCCAGTAGCATTTCTAATAGCATTTCTATCAGCATCCTTATTTTAATTATCATAGTACAGAACTTGCCTCCTTTCTCTAGTGTAAGCTTCAATACATATGAGTTTCTTTTCATTCTCCCGAAATCTTAATTTCCCTGGACTCTGAAGGGTCTCGGAACTTTTGAAGCAGCCCTTGATTCTCAGCAGATGGTTTCTATGTTTCTGCTGTCATCAGGTCTTCTTGTGCTTTTTGTTTTTATTTTTCATTTGTTTCAAATCCTCCTAGATAACCCCCATTTATTTGCATATTTATTTATTTATTTACTTATTTGGTTCTATATTACATGAGGTGTCCATTCTTCTGCTTGATAGATTTTTCTCTTATAATTGAAGGGAAGTTTACACTCACAATACATATCCTGTCGTAAATACTACACACATATGGTGAAGGCTGGGGTTGTCTGGGGTCTGTGGACAGGAGACTGCTGCCCTAAAATCTCGACAACCCAGGTTTGAACCTGTCATGTATGAACACAGAGTGGGAGCTTTTGGACTTCTGGTCTCTTTCCAACTCTTCTATTTCTCTTCTTGCCTTCTCTGTCTCTGACTCTCACAGGCTCTCACTCACTCTGTCTGCACTCATTAATATTTTACTTATATATTATTTGACTGACAGGCCCAGATATACAAAGCGAGTCACCAGGGCCCAGCTGAGCTCTGGATTGTTTTGTTGGCGATTTCACCTAGGTTTCTGGAGCCTCAGCTTTGTAAGTCTCTCTGGCACAAGCCATACTCTGTCTCCTCATAGCCATGCCAGTGTCCCTCATAGTTGATAATAAAGATACACATACATATATGTACATATACATACATATATATATATATATATCAGACATTTTTAGAATTGTTGACCTTTTTATTTGATCTGAATGCAGAATTACCGCATTTATAAAAGCCTCCTTATTCATAAATAATTGGTCACATAGTTGGAGCAGGATTCACTACAATTATAAATTATAAACTTTCCAGGAGCATTTCCAATAGCCTTTCTATCAGTATCCTTATTGTAATTATCATAGCACAGAACTTGCCTCCATTTTCTAGTGTAAGCTTCAAATCGTATGCGTTTCTTTTCATTCTCGGAATTCGTAATTTGCCTGGACCCTGTGTGTCAGGGAATTTTTGAAGCAGCCCTCTATTTCTCAGCAGACGTTTTCTATATTTCTGCTGTCATCAGGTCTTCCTGTGGTGTTTGTTTTTATTTTTTTATTTTTTTCAAATCCTCTTAGATCATTCCCATTTATTTGCATATTTATTTATTTATTTATTTATTTCGTCCGATATCACATGAGGGGTCATTTCTTCTGCCTGATAGATTTTCTCTTATAATTGAAGGGAACTTTTGACACACAATACATTTCCTTTTGCAGATACTACACACTACTACAACTGCTACTGTACTGTTTTTGACAGTGACATCCAATGCACAATGGATTAGTATTACATGGCTCTAGAGAATGTTCGCTATTTAACCTACAATGTTTTTAACCTCACAAATATTTATTCTGTTCTTTCTTGGGGGATGAATGGTTTACAGTCAACAGTTCCATGTAATAGTGGGCACGGGGGGTAATTTTTCCCACTACCCCTGTATTTCTGTACATCCTTTGTAACTTTCTTATTGAGGAGAAGCAAACAGTCATAAATTGAGAGAGCAGGGCCCAAGCAGGAAGAGAGACAGAGAGACATCTGCAGCTCTGATTTGTCACTAGCCCAGCTTTTCCCTAGCTGGGTAAGTGTGACCAGGGGCTCAAAACAGGGTCCTGGGATTCCACATACTTCCCTGGCAGCTCCACCAGCTGTCCCTCCAACCCATGCTCCCTTCGTTGTCCATGTAACTATGGATCTGCTCTAGGCATTTCTCACCTTCATATGCCAGAAACTTAACACTTCTCCCTTCCACCCATGAAACTTTGACCTTTTGCTAGGGTGCGAAACAGCAACTCCAATCCAAGTTATTTTCGGGACAAGTGTGTACGTATCTGTGGGAAGGTGTGTGTGTGTGTGTGTGTGTGTGTGTGTGTGTGTGTGTGTGTGTGTGTGTAAGTGTGCATAAGTGTGTTTCAGTTAAGATTACCGCTGTTGTTTCTTTATTCCTGACACAGGGACTTAGGAACTGGGTTGTGTTATGACAAAGGAAGTTTCCACTGCACAAGTGGTTTTTCAAGTATGAATTGGCACATTGGATTGTGGACTCTGTTGTGCATTCTCCCAGGTGGTCCTCAGATGGGTTCTTTCCTTTGCTATTCCCATGCTGTGTGTAATTTTCTGGGTAGACTCAAAGAGGAGTGGCATGGGGAGCTCAGCTGCATTCTGCTGTATGTCCACAAGGTGGCGGCAAAGACCATAGTTGAGTGTAGTGATTCTGTGGAATGAGGAGAACTCTAGGAATTGTGGCCCGTGGACAGCAGGGTTGAAATTGACGTAGAGTGCCCTAGACATCTGTTCTTTCCTGTGGGGTGGGGGGATCCCCCATTTGGCTTTGCAAGTGGAAGGGGTTTCTCTCTTTGCCTGGTATGACTCTACTGGGAGCTTGTGAATCCCTGTGCTCAGCTGCATTCTGCTGGGTGTCCACAAGAGGGCAGCACCAGGGCGGGACTAAGGCTCCATGGGGCAAGTGCCCTGAGGCACTGGGCTAGGAGAGTGGCGACAGTGTTTCTGGGTGTGCCCCAAGAGCATGGCCAGCCTAGCGCAGGCAGGCAGTGTCCTAAGGACGGGCCCAGACAGGAGCTGTGGGGGTCGTGTTTGCAGAAACAGGGCCTTCAGAGGATGGCAGAAAGTCCCCGGGGGCGGGCCTCAGAGCCCGTGCCCAATGAGCCTGAGGGGAGGGCCCAGTGGGTATTCATAGAGACAGCTGGCCAATCAGAGAGGAGGAACGTCACCCTCAGGGGCGTGAAGCAAGAGCTGGCCAATGAGAACAGAGGAGGAGTTGCGTGGGCGGGCCTCAGAGAGCAGCCCACCAATGAGAGCCTGGGTGCTGGCTCTGGGTGGGCGTACCCCTGGAGGTCAGCCAATCAGGGTCCAGCGGAAGTGCCTGGGGGGCGGGCCCTCGGGAGGCTGTCCAATGAGCGCCTGGGGCGGGCCTCGTGGGCGGAGCCCAGGAGGCTGGCCAATCATGGGGCAAGGGCGGTGACCTTCCTGGGCGTGCCTTAGGAACTGGCCTATCAGAGGGCGCCCCTCAGACAGCAGCCCGCCAATGGGAGCCAAGAGAAGGCTGGCTGGGGGCGTGTCCCTGGGACACCAGGCCAATCAGAGTCGAGCGGAAGTGGCTGGTGGGCGGGCCTTCCGGAGGCTGCCCAATCAGCGTGCTGCAGGGCCGTGTGGGCGGTGCTCAAGGCCGCTGGCCAATCACTGACTAGGGGCCCGGACCCTCCTGGGCGTGTCCAAGCACACTGGCCAATGAGATTGCTGGTGGGGTTCTGGGCGTGGCCTAGGCCTCTGGCCTATCAGAGCCTGGCTGGCGCCCTGTGGGCGGGCCTTCTGAAGGAATCCCGCCAATGGGAGCTCAGAGCTGGCCTTAAAAGGCTGGGCGTGCTTCCAGGAAATGCGAAGCAGGGTTGAGCCCAGGGCCCTGCCTTGCAGAAGCTGTCCAGTGCGCATATGTATAACTCCGTTTGTGCCTGTGCCTCTGTGGATTTGTGTGTGTGTGTGTGTGTGTGTGTGTGTGTGTGTCTGAGGGAGGGAGAGAGAGAGAGAACAACAGAATCACTGTGGCACAGGTGATTTTGTGCAAAACACTTGGCACATTCTGATTTACAGCTCAATATTGACACCAGGGCAGCTCTCCTTGGCCCTTGGTCACTTTTCTTCTTTTCAGATGTAAAGACACTGAAGAGGGAGGGGTTTTTGCCCTGAGGCTTGCACTGGGAACTAGCAGCTGCCCTGTTTGTGTTGCCAGACTAGGAAACCTGTGGTGCCTGTCCATGTGGAGAGTCTCCTGGATGAGTTCCTTCTCGAGCCTTTTTCGCTCGGTCACGTTGGAGCTGCATATAGCTAATGATTTGGAGATTTTATTCCTTTGGACAATTCTTTTCCTGATGCAAAGTTTCTCTCCAGGTTTTAGCAATCAATTGTGTGAATGTCACATCGAATCCATTGTATAAAATGACTACATCAGTGTCTCTCTCTCTCTTTCTCTCTCTCTCTATCTCTCTCTCTCTATATATATATGTATGTAACATGTAGAGGTCTGAAAATATTTTTTAGCTAGAGACCTGCACAGCTCTGGATTAGGGTAGCAATGTGGATACACCTGGCCCTTCTGAGCCACAGTCATGAGAGACATCTCACAGAGCCATATCGTATATCACTCTACAAATCTCTCTCAGCACAAACTACCACTGCCAAATCATCTACTTCCCTCTTGCTCTTTTTGTCCACCGAGTCTTATCCCAAAACTGTAAATCAAAGAAGAAATAGACATAGTGCAGTTCCCTGCACACAGGACAGGCTGAGGCTGGACCAGGGAGATGCAATACGCCAGCCTGCATCTTGGCTGGAGCATCACTATGACTACTTCGAATTTGGAGAGGCGAGGGCAGTTTGGGAGAGTGGGCTGCCGGCCAAGGGTTGCTTCTCAGAGTGGCTAAGACCTAGATGTTCTAAGTGTTACCTTTCCTCACAAACATAAAATAGCAATGCCACTTGTAAGAAGTATGCATGGGCATGGAGGGTTTGTCTTCAGTGCTCTGGCACTGATCAACACAGGGCCAGAATTTCAGTCCTTGTCTGTCTCTGTCATTCTGTCTCTCTGACTGTCTCTACGTGCCTTCTTCACTGGGCCCTTACTGGAAGTCAGTGCATGCATCGTGAACTCAGCCTTCCTGGTGTTGAAATTTTCCTTTCTTTGCCCTTTGGATTATTTAGTCTCCTGCACATGGTGTAGTACAGAGGGGAACTGCGGAGACAGCGTTGCTGCTGCAGGTTCCAGGCATATGTCCATCTCCAGCTGCAGCTGTCCAGGCCCTCTGTGCTTGACTGCCATTCTCCAGGGCCCTGAGGCTGACACTCAGCCTCAATGCAGCCCTCCTCACCTTCCTGCACAGCATCCTTGTCCTTATTCCATGAGAGCCCCGGTCAAGGGAAGTGAAACTCGATCCCCCTGGCACACACACTGTGCTTTCCCTCTATTAAGCCAAATGGAAAGGATCTGTGGTACTGATGGCCACACCAGTGTCCAGATTTTTCCATGCAAAACGGAAGCTTCCAGTGTTCAGAAAGAGGGTGTTTTGATGGCTGTGAAATGTCTTTTCCAAGTGCCTCATGGTGTTTCAAATCCCTTTGAAACCTGAAGTTCTTTCTTGTATCTAGGGGATATTTTCACCACTGGCCAGAAGGGCCGCCCAACTAGGAGCACAGCTATCCAGGGGTCAGGAGGTCTTCCAGCCTGCTAGCTCCTGGAGGGATTCCTGAGTATGTCCTCAGGGCCCAAGTGTAAAAGGTGTTTCCAATTGCCTTGATTAGCAGCAGCCAGGCCCTCAGGTGAGGGGCGGGGCTGTGATCTTGACTGGAAGCCCCTAATTTGGCCAATGGAGGCATCCATCTTTTTTTGTCTGTCCATAGCAAGGGCCTGGGGAGTTTGTGCTTCCTGCAAGCAGAGCGACATTGTATGGGACACTCATGCAAGCCTACTTCTAGGAATCTCTCTGAGTGTGATGTGTGGACACCAGGACACCATGATCAGGGATGTGAGGCCACAGGAGCAATTGCCTTAGCCGGACCCAAAGGGTAGGTGTAAGGGGCCGGGTTCATCCACTATTGTTTGGTTCAACACACTTCCCATCTATGTGGAAACACAGCCCTTTCTGGGTACTTTCTGGGCTTGTAATCTGCTGCCCTGAGCAGTGGACTGAGAGCCTGGAGGCTGAGTAGGCAGCCAAACGTGACTGGACAGGCTCAAGCCCCTGAATTCTGAGGGGTGCCCCAGCTTCCCCCATTGGCAGTGTTTGGATCATAGTGAGGCATGGCGTTGATTCAGAACTCAGGAGAGTGAGACATGAGAGTCCCTTTGCATATGCATTCTTGCTTAGCCACAATCTGGGCTAGCTGGCTTGCCCTGACCAGATAGGTTCTCTGTACATAAGTTGCAGGAGAGGCTGGCTCCCTTGCCACCCATGCTCTGAGACTACTTCAGGTGATCTCTGAGCACACACAGACACACACAAACAGACAGACACACACACACACACACACACACACACACATTACTGTCAGGTTGGTAGTAGAGCCTATGGTGAAGGCTGGGGCTGTCTGGGGTCTGTGGGCATGAGAGCTGCTGCCTTACAATCTCTACAAGCCAGGTTTGAACCTGTCATCAATGAACACAGTGTAGGAGGTTTTTGAATTCTGGTCTCTTTCCAACTCATCTATTTCTCTTCTCGCCTTCTCTATCTCTAACTCTCACATGCTCTCACACACTCTGTCTTCACTCATTAATATTTTACTTAGATTCTTATTTTACTGACAGGCCCAGATAGACAAAGAGAGTTACCAGAGCACTGCTGAGCTCTGGCTTGTTGTGTTGGCGAATTCACCTAGGCTACTGGAGCCTCAGTTTGTAAGTCTTTCTGACACAAGCCATATTCTGTCTCCTCATTTCCATGCCAGTATCACTCAGAGTTTATAATAAAGATATACATACATGTATATATATACATATAGATTTATATATCTGTCATTTTTAGAATGTTCGACCTATGTATTTGACCTTCTTTCAGAATTACCACATTTATAACAGCCTAGTTTTTCTGAAATAATTGGCCATATAGTTGGAGCAGGATTCAATACAATTATAAATAATAGAACCTTCCAGTAGCATTTCTAATCGTGTTTCTATTAGCATCCTTATTGTAATTATCATGGCCCAGATCTTCCCTCCTTTTTCTAGTGTAAGCTTCAATACGTATGTGTTTGTTTTCTTTCTCCGGAAATCTTAATGTCCCTGGACCCTGAAGTGTTAGGGAATTTTTGAAGCAGCCCTCTGTTTCTCAGCAGATGGTTTCTATGTTTCTGCTGTCATCAGGTCTTCTTGTGGTTTTTGTCTTTATTTATTTTTATTGTTTCAAGTCCTCCTAGATCATCCCAATTTATTTACATATTTATTCATTTAGTCAGGTATCACATGTGGCATCATTTCTTCTGCTTGAGAGTTTTTCTCTTATAACTGAAGGGAACTTTTGATGCACAATACATTTCCTGGGGCAAATACTACACACATATGGTGAAGGCTTGGGTTGTCTGGGGTCTGTGGGCATTAGAGCTGCTGCGTGACAATCTCTACAACCCAGGTTTGAACCTGTCATGAATGAACACAGCCTAGGGGTTTTTTGACTTCTGGTCTATTTCCAACTCTTCTATTTCTCTTCTCACCATCTCTGTCTCTGACTCTCACAGGCTCTCTCTCACTCTGTCTGAACTCAGGAATATTTTACTTATATCCTTATTTTATTGACAGGCCCAGATATACAAAGAGAGTGGCCAGAGCACTGCTGAGCTCTGGCTGGTTTTGTTTGTGATTTCACCTAGGCTACTGGAGACTCTGATTGGTAGGTCTCTCTGACTTAAGCCATATTCTGTCTCCTCATATCCATGGCAGTATCTCTCAGACTTTATAATAAAGATATACATCCATATACATATATAAATATACATATATATCTCTGTCATTTTTAGAATTGTCAACCTATGTAATTGATCTTAATCAGAATTCACACATTTACAACAGGTTCCTTTTTCCCTACTAATTGGCCACATAGTTGGAGCAGGATTCAATACAATTATAAATAATAGAACCTTCCAGTAGCATTTCTAATAGCATTTCTATCAGCATCCTTATTTTAATTATAATAGTACAGAACTTGCCTCCTTTCTCTAGTGTAAGCTTCAATAAATATGAGTTTCTTTTCATTCTCCCGAAATCTTAATTTCCCTGGACTCTGAAGGGTCTCGGAACTTTTGAAGCAGCCCTTGATTCACAGCAGATGGTTTCTATGTTTCTGCTGTCATCAGGTCTTCTTGTGCTTTTTGTTTTTATTTTTCATTTGTTTCAAATCCTCCTAGATAACCCCCATTTACTTGCATATTTATTTATTTATTTATTTATTTATTTATTTGGTTCTATATTACATGAGGGGTCCATTCTTCTGCTTGATAGATTTTTCTCTTATAATTGAAGGGAAGTTTACACTCACAATACATATCCTGTCGTAAATACTACACACATATGGTGAAGGCTGGGGTTGTCTGGGGTCTGTGGACAGGAGACTGATGCCTTACAATCTCGACAACCCAGGTTTGAACCTGTCATGTATGAACACAGAGTGGGAGCTTTTGGACTTCTGGTCTCTTTCCAACTCTTCTATTTCTCTTCTTGCCTTCTCTGTCTCTGACTCTCACAGGCTCTCACTCACTCTGTCTGCACTCATTAATATTTTACTTTTATATTATTTGACTGACAGGCCCAGATATACAAAGCGAGTCACCAGGGCCCGGCTGAACTCTGGATTGTTTTGTTGGCGATTTCACCTAGGTTTCTGGAGCCTCAGCTTTGTAAGTCTCTCTGTCACAAGCCATACTCTGTCTCCTCATAGCCATGCCAGTATCCCTCATAGTTGATAATAAAGATACACATACATATATGTACATATACATACATATATATATATATATATATATCAGACATTTTTAGAATTGTTGACCTTTTTATTTGATCTGAATGCAGAATTACCGCATTTATAATAGCCTCCTTATTCATAAATAATTGGTCACATAGTTGGAGCAGGATTCACTACAATTATAAATTATAAACTTTCCAGGAGCATTTCCAATAGCCTTTCTATCAGTATCCTTATTGTAATTATCATAGCACAGAACTTGCCTCCATTTTCTAGTGTAAGCTTCAAATCGTATGCGTTTCTTTTCATTCTCGGAATTCGTAATTTGCCTGGACTCTGTGTGTCAGGGAATTTTTGAAGCAGCCCTCTATTTCTCAGCAGACGTTTTCTATATTTCTGCTGTCATCAGGTCTTCCTGTGGTGTTTGTTTTTATTTTTTTATTTTTTTCAATTCCTCTTAGATCATTCCCATTTATTTGCATATTTATTTATTTATTTATTTCGTCCGATATCACATGAGGGGTCATTTCTTCTGCCTGATAGATTTTCTCTTATAATTGAAGGGAACTTTTGACACACAATACATTTCCTTTTGCAGATACTACACACTACTACAACTGCTACTGCACTGTTTTTGACAGTGACATCCAATGCACAATGGATTAGTATTGCATGGCTCTAGAGAATGTTCGCTATTTAACCTACAATGTTTTTAACCTCACAAATATTTATTCTGTTCTTTCTTGGGGGATGAATGGTTTACAGTCAACAGTTCCATGTAATAGTGGGCACGGGGGGTAATTTTTCCCACTACCCCTGTATTTCTGTACATCCTTTGTAACTTTCTTATTGAGGAGAAGCAAACAGTCATAAATTGAGAGAGCAGGGCCCAAGCAGGAAGAGAGACAGAGAGACATCTGCAGCTCTGATTTGTCACTAGCCCAGCTTTTCCCTAGCTGGGTAAGTGTGACCAGGGGCTCAAAACAGGGTCCTGGGATTCCACATAGTTCCCTGGCAGCTCCACCAGCTGTCCCTCCAACCCATGCTCCCTTCGTTGTCCATGTAACTATGGATCTGCTCTAGGCATTTCTCACCTTCATATGCCAGAAACTTAACACTTCTCCCTTCCACCCATGAAACTTTGACCTTTTGCTAGGGTGCGAAACAGCAACTCCAATCCAAGTTATTTTCGGGAGAAGTGTGTACGTATCTGTGGGAAGGTGTGTGTGTGTGTGTGTGTGTGTGTGTGTGTGTGTGTGTAAGTGTGCATAAGTGTGTTTCAGTTAAGATTACCGCTGTTGTTTCTTTATTCCTGACACAGGGACTTAGGAACTGGGTTGTGTTATGACAAAGGAAGTTTCCACTGCACAAGTGGTTTTTCAAGTATGAATTGGCACATTGGATTGTGGACTCTGTTGTGCATTCTCCCAGGTGGTCCTCAGATGGGTTCTTTCCTTTGCTATTCCCATGCTGTGTGTAATTTTCTGGGTAGACTCAAAGAGGAGTGGCATGGGGAGCTCAGCTGCATTCTGCTGTATGTCCACAAGGTGGCGGCAAAGACCATAGTTGAGTGTAGTGATTCTGTGGAATGAGGAGAACTCTAGGAATTGTGGCCCGTGGACAGCAGGGTTGAAATTGACGTAGAGTGCCCTAGACATCTGTTCTTTCCTGTGGGGTGGGGGGATCCCCCATTTGGCTTTGCAAGTGGAAGGGGTTTCTCTCTTTGCCTGGGATGACTCTACTGGGAGCTTGTGAATCCCTGTGCTCAGCTGCATTCTGCTGGGTGTCCACAAGAGGGCAGCACCAGGGCGGGACTAAGGCTCCATGGGGCAAGTGCCCTGAGGCACTGGGCTAGGAGAGTGGCGACAGTGTTTCTGGGTGTGCCCCAAGAGCATGGCCAGCCTAGCGCAGGCAGGCAGTGTCCTAAGGACGGGCCCAGACAGGAGCTGTGGGGGTCGTGTTTGCAGAAACAGGGCCTTCAGAGGATGGCAGAAAGTCCCCGGGGGCGGGCCTCAGAGCCCGTGCCCAATGAGCCTGAGGGGAGGGCCCAGTGGGTATTCATAGAGACAGCTGGCCAATCAGAGAGGAGGAACGTCACCCTCAGGGGCGTGAAGCAAGAGCTGGCCAATGAGAACAGAGGAGGAGTTGCGTGGGCGGGCCTCAGAGAGCAGCCCACCAATGAGAGCCTGGGTGCTGGCTCTGGGTGGGCGTACCCCTGGAGGTCAGCCAATCAGGGTCCAGCGGAAGTGCCTGGGGGGCGGGCCCTCGGGAGGCTGTCCAATGAGCGCCTGGGGCGGGCCTCGTGGGCGGAGCCCAGGAGGCTGGCCAATCATGGGGCAAGGGCGGTGACCTTCCTGGGCGTGCCTTAGGAACTGGCCTATCAGAGGGCGCCCCTCAGACAGCAGCCCGCCAATGGGAGCCAAGAGAAGGCTGGCTGGGGGCGTGTCCCTGGGACACCAGGCCAATCAGAGTCGAGCGGAAGTGGCTGGTGGGCGGGCCTTCCGGAGGCTGCCCAATCAGCGTGCTGCAGGGCCGTGTGGGCGGTGCTCAAGGCCGCTGGCCAATCACTGACTAGGGGCCCGGACCCTCCTGGGCGTGTCCAAGCACACTGGCCAATGAGATTGCTGGTGGGGTTCTGGGCGTGGCCTAGGCCTCTGGCCTATCAGAGCCTGGCTGGCGCCCTGTGGGCGGGCCTTCTGAAGGAATCCCGCCAATGGGAGCTCAGAGCTGGCCTTAAAAGGCTGGGCGTGCTTCCAGGAAATGCGAAGCAGGGTTGAGCCCAGGGCCCTGCCTTGCAGAAGCTGTCCAGTGCGCATATGTATAACTCCGTTTGTGCCTGTGCCTCTGTGGATTTGTGTGTGTGTGTGTGTGTGTGTGTGTGTGTGTCTGAGGGAGGGAGAGAAAGAGAGAACAACAGAATCACTGTGGCACAGGTGATTTTGTGCAAAACACTTGGCACATTCTGATTTACAGCTCAATATTGACACCAGGGCAGCTCTCCTTGGCCCTTGGTCACTTTTCTTCTTTTCAGATGTAAAGACACTGAAGAGGGAGGGGTTTTTGCCCTGAGGCTTGCACTGGGAACTAGCAGCTGCCCTGTTTGTGTTGCCAGACTAGGAAACCTGTGGTGCCTGTCCATGTGGAGAGTCTCCTGGATGAGTTCCTTCTCGAGCCTTTTTCGCTCGGTCACGTTGGAGCTGCATATAGCTAATGATTTGGAGATTTTATTCCTTTGGACAATTCTTTTCCTGATGCAAAGTTTCTCTCCAGGTTTTAGCAATCAATTGTGTGAATGTCACATCGAATCCATTGTAGAAAATGACTACATCAGTGTCTCTCTCTCTCTTTCTCTCTCTCTCTATCTCTCTCTCTCTATATATATATGTATGTAACATGTAGAGGTCTGAAAATATTTTTTAGCTAGAGACCTGCACAGCTCTGGATTAGGGTAGCAATGTGGATACACCTGGCCCTTCTGAGCCACAGTCATGAGAGACATCTCACAGAGCCATATCGTATATCACTCTACAAATCTCTCTCAGCACAAACTACCACTGCCAAATCATCTACTTCCCTCTTGCTCTTTTTGTCCACCGAGTCTTATCCCAAAACTGTAAATCAAAGAAGAAATAGACATAGTGCAGTTCCCTGCACACAGGACAGGCTGAGGCTGGACCAGGGAGATGCAATACGCCAGCCTGCATCTTGGCTGGAGCATCACTATGACTACTTCGAATTTGGAGAGGCGAGGGCAGTTTGGGAGAGTGGGCTGCCGGCCAAGGGTTGCTTCTCAGAGTGGCTAAGACCTAGATGTTCTAAGTGTTACCTTTCCTCACAAACATAAAATAGCAATGCCACTTGTAAGAAGTATGCATGGGCATGGAGGGTTTGTCTTCAGTGCTCTGGCACTGATCAACACAGGGCCAGAATTTCAGTCCTTGTCTGTCTCTGTCATTCTGTCTCTCTGACTGTCTCTACGTGCCTTCTTCACTGGGCCCTTACTGGAAGTCAGTGCATGCATCGTGAACTCAGCCTTCCTGGTGTTGAAATTTTCCTTTCTTTGCCCTTTGGATTATTTAGTCTCCTGCACATGGTGTAGTACAGAGGGGAACTGCGGAGACAGCGTTGCTGCTGCAGGTTCCAGGCATATGTCCATCTCCAGCTGCAGCTGTCCAGGCCCTCTGTGCTTGACTGCCATTCTCCAGGGCCCTGAGGCTGACACTCAGCCTCAATGCAGCCCTCCTCACCTTCCTGCACAGCATCCTTGTCCTTATTCCATGAGAGCCCCGGTCAAGGGAAGTGAAACTCGATCCCCCTGGCACACACACTGTGCTTTCCCTCTATTAAGCCAAATGGAAAGGATCTGTGGTACTGATGGCCACACCAGTGTCCAGATTTTTCCATGCAAAACGGAAGCTTCCAGTGTTCAGAAAGAGGGTGTTTTGATGGCTGTGAAATGTCTTTTCCAAGTGCCTCATGGTGTTTCAAATCCCTTTGAAACCTGAAGTTCTTTCTTGTATCTAGGGGATATTTTCACCACTGGCCAGAAGGGCCGCCCAACTAGGAGCACAGCTATCCAGGGGTCAGGAGGTCTTCCAGCCTGCTAGCTCCTGGAGGGATTCCTGAGTATGTCCTCAGGGCCCAAGTGTAAAAGGTGTTTCCAATTGCCTTGATTAGCAGCAGCCAGGCCCTCAGGTGAGGGGCGGGGCTGTGATCTTGACTGGAAGCCCCTAATTTGGCCAATGGAGGCATCCATCTTTTTTTGTCTGTCCATAGCAAGGGCCTGGGGAGTTTGTGCTTCCTGCAAGCAGAGCGACATTGTATGGGACACTCATGCAAGCCTACTTCTAGGAATCTCTCTGAGTGTGATGTGTGGACACCAGGACACCATGATCAGGGATGTGAGGCCACAGGAGCAATTGCCTTAGCCGGACCCAAAGGGTAGGTGTAAGGGGCCGGGTTCATCCACTATTGTTTGGTTCAACACACTTCCCATCTATGTGGAAACACAGCCCTTTCTGGGTACTTTCTGGGCTTGTAATCTGCTGCCCTGAGCAGTGGACTGAGAGCCTGGAGGCTGAGTAGGCAGCCAAACGTGACTGGACAGGCTCAAGCCCCTGAATTCTGAGGGGTGCCCCAGCTTCCCCCATTGGCAGTGTTTGGATCATAGTGAGGCATGGCGTTGATTCGGAACTCAGGAGAGTGAGACATGAGAGTCCCTTTGCATATGCATTCTTGCTTAGCCACAATCTGGGCTAGCTGGCTTGCCCTGACCAGATAGGTTCTCTGTACATAAGTTGCAGGAGAGGCTGGCTCCCTTGCCACCCATGCTCTGAGACTACTTCAGGTGATCTCTGAGCACACACAGACACACACAAACAGACAGACACACACACACACACACACACACACACACACACATTACTGTCAGGTTGGTAGTAGAGCCTATGGTGAAGGCTGGGGCTGTCTGGGGTCTGTGGGCATGAGAGCTGCTGCCTTACAATCTCTACAAGCCAGGTTTGAACCTGTCATCAATGAACACAGTGTAGGAGGTTTTTGAATTCTGGTCTCTTTCCAACTCATCTATTTCTCTTCTCGCCTTCTCTATCTCTAACTCTCACATGCTCTCACACACTCTGTCTTCACTCATTAATATTTTACTTAGATTCTTATTTTACTGACAGGCCCAGATAGACAAAGAGAGTTACCAGAGCACTGCTGAGCTCTGGCTTGTTGTGTTGGCGAATTCACCTAGGCTACTGGAGCCTCAGTTTGTAAGTCTTTCTGACACAAGCCATATTCTGTCTCCTCATTTCCATGCCAGTATCACTCAGAGTTTATAATAAAGATATACATACATGTATATATATACATATAGATTTATATATCTGTCATTTTTAGAATGTTCGACCTATGTATTTGACCTTCTTTCAGAATTACCACATTTATAACAGCCTAGTTTTTCTGAAATAATTGGCCATATAGTTGGAGCAGGATTCAATACAATTATAAATAATAGAACCTTCCAGTAGCATTTCTAATCGTGTTTCTATTAGCATCCTTATTGTAATTATCATGGCCCAGATCTTCCCTCCTTTTTCTAGTGTAAGCTTCAATACGTATGTGTTTGTTTTCTTTCTCCGGAAATCTTAATGTCCCTGGACCCTGAAGTGTTAGGGAATTTTTGAAGCCGCCCTCTGTTTCTCAGCAGATGGTTTCTATGTTTCTGCTGTCATCAGGTCTTCTTGTGGTTTTTGTCTTTATTTATTTTTATTGTTTCAAGTCCTCCTAGATCATCCCCATTTATTTACATATTTATTCATTTAGTCAGGTATCACATGTGGCATCATTTCTTCTGCTTGAGAGTTTTTCTCTTATAACTGAAGGGAACTTTTGATGCACAATACATTTCCTGGGGCAAATACTACACACATATGGTGAAGGCTTGGGTTGTCTGGGGTCTGTGGGCATTAGAGCTGCTGCGTGACAATCTCTACAACCCAGGTTTGAACCTGTCATGAATGAACACAGCCTAGGGGGTTTTTGACTTCTGTTCTATTTCCAACTCTTCTATTTCTCTTCTCGCCATCTCTGTCTCTGACTCTCACAGGCTCTCTCTCACTCTGTCTGAACTCAGGAATATTTTACTTATATCCTTATTTTATTGACAGGCCCAGATATACAAAGAGAGTGGCCAGAGCACTGCTGAGCTCTGGCTGGTTTTGTTTGTGATTTCACCTAGGCTACTGGAGCCTCTGATTGGTAAGTCTCTCTGACTTAAGCCATATTCTGTCTCCTCATATCCATGGCAGTATCTCTCAGACTTTATAATAAAGATATACATCCATATACATATATAAATATACATATATATCTCTGTCATTTTTAGAATTGTCAACCTATGTAATTGATCTTAATCAGAATTCACACATTTACAACAGGTTCCTTTTTCCCTACTAATTGGCCACATAGTTGGAGCAGGATTCAATACAATTATAAATAATAGAACCTTCCAGTAGCATTTCTAATCGTGTTTCTATTAGCATCCTTATTGTAATTATCATGGCCCAGATCTTCCCTCCTTTTTCTAGTGTAAGCTTCAATACGTATGTGTTTGTTTTCTTTCTCCGGAAATCTTAATGTCCCTGGACCCTGAAGTGTTAGGGAATTTTTGAAGCAGCCCTCTGTTTCTCAGCAGATGGTTTCTATGTTTCTGCTGTCATCAGGTCTTCTTGTGGTTTTTGTCTTTATTTATTTTTATTGTTTCAAGTCCTCCTAGATCATCCCCATTTATTTGCATATTTATTCATTTAGTCAGGTATCACATGTGGCATCATTTCTTCTGCTTGAGAGATTTTCTCTTATAACTGAAGGGAACTTTTGATGCACAATACATTTCCTGGGGCAAATACTACACACATATGGTGAAGGCTTGGGTTGTCTGGGGTCTGTGGGCATTAGAGCTGCTGCGTGACAATCTCTACAACCCAGGTTTGAACCTGTCATGAATGAACACAGCCTAGGGGGTTTTTGACTTCTGTTCTATTTCCAACTCTTCTATTTCTCTTCTCGCCATCTCTGTCTCTGACTCTCACAGGCTCTCTCTCACTCTGTCTGAACTCAGGAATATTTTACTTATATCCTTATTTTATTGACAGGCCCAGATATACAAAGAGAGTGGCCAGAGCACTGCTGAGCTCTGGCTGGTTTTGTTTGTGATTTCACCTAGGCTACTGGAGCCTCTGATTGGTAAGTCTCTCTGACTTAAGCCATATTCTGTCTCCTCATATCCATGGCAGTATCTCTCAGACTTTATAATAAAGATATACATCCATATACATATATAAATATACATATATATCTCTGTCATTTTTAGAATTGTCAACCTATGTAATTGATCTTAATCAGAATTCACACATTTACAACAGGTTCCTTTTTCCCTACTAATTGGCCACATAGTTGGAGCAGGATTCAATACAATTATAAATAATAGAACCTTCCAGTAGCATTTCTAATCGTGTTTCTATTAGCATCCTTATTGTAATTATCATGGCCCAGATCTTCCCTCCTTTTTCTAGTGTAAGCTTCAATACGTATGTGTTTGTTTTCTTTCTCCGGAAATCTTAATGTCCCTGGACCCTGAAGTGTTAGGGAATTTTTGAAGCAGCCCTCTGTTTCTCAGCAGATGGTTTCTATGTTTCTGCTGTCATCAGGTCTTCTTGTGGTTTTTGTCTTTATTTATTTTTATTGTTTCAAGTCCTCCTAGATCATCCCCATTTATTTGCATATTTATTCATTTAGTCAGGTATCACATGTGGCATCATTTCTTCTGCTTGAGAGATTTTCTCTTATAACTGAAGGGAACTTTTGATGCACAATACATTTCCTGGGGCAAATACTACACACATATGGTGAAGGCTTGGGTTGTCTGGGGTCTGTGGGCATTAGAGCTGCTGCGTGACAATCTCTACAACCCAGGTTTGAACCTGTCATGAATGAACACAGTCTAGGGGGGTTTTGACTTCTGTTCTATTTCCAACTCTTCTATTTCTCTTCTCGCCATCTCTGTCTCTGACTCTCACAGGCTCTCTCTCACTCTGTCTGAACTCAGGAATATTTTACTTATATCCTTATTTTATTGACAGGCCCAGATATACAAAGAGAGTGGCCAGAGCACTGCTGAGCTCTGGCTGGTTTTGTTTGTGATTTCACCTAGGCTACTGGAGCCTCTGATTGGTAAGTCTCTCTGACTTAAGCCATATTCTGTCTCCTCATATCCATGGCAGTATCTCTCAGACTTTATAATAAAGATATACATCCATATACATATATAAATATACATATATATCTCTGTCATTTTTAGAATTGTCAACCTATGTAATTGATCTTAATCAGAATTCACACATTTACAACAGGTTCCTTTTTCCCTACTAATTGGCCACATAGTTGGAGCAGGATTCAATACAATTATAAATAATAGAACCTTCCAGTAGCATTTCTAATAGCATTTCTATCAGCATCCTTATTTTAATTATCATAGTACAGAACTTGCCTCCTTTCTCTAGTGTAAGCTTCAATAAATATGAGTTTCTTTTCATTCTCCCGAAATCTTAATTTCCCTGGACTCTGAAGGGTCTCGGAACTTTTGAAGCAGCCCTTGATTCACAGCAGATGGTTTCTATGTTTCTGCTGTCATCAGGTCTTCTTGTGCTTTTTGTTTTTATTTTTCATTTGTTTCAAATCCTCCTAGATAACCCCCATTTACTTGCATATTTATTTATTTATTTATTTATTTGGTTCTATATTACATGAGGGGTCCATTCTTCTGCTTGATAGATTTTTCTCTTATAATTGAAGTGAAGTTTACACTCACAATACATATCCTGTCGTAAATACTACACACATATGGTGAAGGCTGGGGTTGTCTGGGGTCTGTGGACAGGAGACTGATGCCTTACAATCTCGACAACCCAGGTTTGAACCTGTCATGTATGAACACAGAGTGGGAGCTTTTGGACTTCTGGTCTCTTTCCAACTCTTCTATTTCTCTTCTTGCCTTCTCTGTCTCTGACTCTCACAGGCTCTCACTCACTCTGTCTGCACTCATTAATATTTTACTTTTATATTATTTGACTGACAGGCCCAGATATACAAAGCGAGTCACCAGGGCCCGGCTGAGCTCTGGATTGTTTTGTTGGCGATTTCACCTAGGTTTCTGGAGCCTCAGCTTTGTAAGTATCTCTGGCACAAGCCATACTCTGTCTCCTCATAGCCATGCCAGTATCCCTCATAGTTGATAATAAAGATACACATACATATATGTACATATACATACATATATATATATATATATATATATCAGACATTTTTAGAATTGTTGACCTTTTCATTTGATCTGAATGCAGAATTACCGCATTTATAATAGCCTCCTTATTCATAAATAATTGGTCACATAGTTGGAGCAGGATTCACTACAATTATAAATTATAAACTTTCCAGGAGCATTTCCAATAGCCTTTCTATCAGTATCCTTATTGTAATTATCATAGCACAGAACTTGCCTCCATTTTCTAGTGTAAGCTTCAAATCGTATGCGTTTCTTTTCATTCTCAGAATTCGTAATTTGCCTGGACCCTGTGTGTCAGGGAATTTTTGAAGCAGCCCTCTATTTCCCAGCAGACGTTTTCTATATTTCTGCTGTCATCAGGTCTTCCTGTGGTGTTTGTTTTTATTTTTTATTTTTTTCAAATCCTCTTAGATCATTCCCATTTATTTGCATATTTATTTATTTATTTATTTCGTCCGATATCACATGAGGGGTCATTTCTTCTGCCTGATAGATTTTCTCTTATAATTGAAGGGAACTTTTGACACACAATACATTTCCTTTTGCAGATACTACACACTACTACAACTGCTACTGCACTGTTTTTGACAGTGACATCCAATGCACAATGGATTAGTATTGCATGGCTCTAGAGAATGTTCACTATTTAACCTACAATGTTTTTAACCTCACAAATATTTATTCTGTTCTTTCTTGGGGGATGAATGGTTTACAGTCAACAGTTCCATATAATAGTGGGCACGGGGGGGTAATTTTTCCCACTACCCCTGTATTTCTGTACATCCTTTGTAACTTTCTTATTGAGGAGAAGCAAACAGTCATAAATTGAGAGAGCAGGGCCCAAGCAGGAAGAGAGACAGAGAGACATCTGCAGCTCTGATTTGTCACTAGCCCAGCTTTTCCCTAGCTGGGTAAGTGTGACCAGGGGCTCAAAACAGGGTCCTGGGATTCCACATAGTTCCCTGGCAGCTCCACCAGCTGTTCCTCCAACCCATGCTCCCTTCGTTGTCCATGTAACTATCGATCTGCTCTAGGCATTTCTCACCTTCATATGCCAGAAACTTAACACTTCTCCCTTCCACCCATGAAACTTTGACCTTTTGCTAGGGTGCGAAACAGCAACTCCAATCCAAGTTATTTTCGGGAGAAGTGTGTACGTATCTGTGGGAAGGTGTGTGTGTGTGTGTGTGTGTGTGTGTGTGTGTGTGTGTGTGTAAGTGTGCATAAGTGTGTTTCAGTTAAGATTACCGCTGTTGTTTCTTTATTCCTGACACAGGGACTTAGGAACTGGGTTGTGTTATGACAAAGGAAGTTTCCACTGCACAAGTGGTTTTTCAAGTATGAATTGGCACATTGGATTGTGGACTCTGTTGTGCATTCTCCCAGGTGGTCCTCAGATGGGTTCTTTCCTTTGCTATTCCCATGCTGTGTGTAATTTTCTGGGTAGACTCAAAGAGGAGTGGCATGGGGAGCTCAGCTGCATTCTGCTGTATGTCCACAAGGTGGCGGCAAAGACCATAGTTGAGTGTAGTGATTCTGTGGAATGAGGAGAACTCTAGGAATTGTGGCCCGTGGACAGCAGGGTTGAAATTGACGTAGAGTGCCCTAGACATCTGTTCTTTCCTGTGGGGTGGGGGGATCCCCCATTTGGCTTTGCAAGTGGAAGGGGTTTCTCTCTTTGCCTGGGATGACTCTACTGGGAGCTTGTGAATCCCTGTGCTCAGCTGCATTCTGCTGGGTGTCCACAAGAGGGCAGCACCAGGGCGGGACTAAGGCTCCATGGGGCAAGTGCCCTGAGGCACTGGGCTAGGAGAGTGGCGACAGTGTTTCTGGGTGTGCCCCAAGAGCATGGCCAGCCTAGCGCAGGCAGGCAGTGTCCTAAGGACGGGCCCAGACAGGAGCTGTGGGGGTCGTGTTTGCAGAAACAGGGCCTTCAGAGGATGGCAGAAAGTCCCCGCGGGCGGGCCTCAGAGCCCGTGCCCAATGAGCCTGAGGGGAGGGCCCAGTGGGTATTCATAGAGACAGCTGGCCAATCAGAGAGGAGGAACGTCACCCTCAGGGGCGTGAAGCAAGAGCTGGCCAATGAGAACAGAGGAGGAGTTGCGTGGGCGGGCCTCAGAGAGCAGCCCACCAATGAGAGCCTGGGTGCTGGCTCTGGGTGGGCGTACCCCTGGAGGTCAGCCAATCAGGATCCAGCGGAAGTGCCTGGGGGGCGGGCCCTCGGGAGGCTGTCCAATGAGCGCCTGGGGCGGGCCTCGTGGGCGGAGCCCAGGAGGCTGGCCAATCATGGGGCAAGGGCGGTGACCTTCCTGGGCGTGCCTTAGGAACTGGCCTATCAGAGGGCGCCCCTCAGACAGCAGCCCGCCAATGGGAGCCAAGAGAAGGCTGGCTGGGGGCGTGTCCCTGGGACACCAGGCCAATCAGAGTCGAGCGGAAGTGGCTGGTGGGCGGGCCTTCCGGAGGCTGCCCAATCAGCGTGCTGCAGGGCCGTGTGGGCGGTGCTCAAGGCCGCTGGCCAATCACTGACTAGGGGCCCGGACCCTCCTGGGCGTGTCCAAGCACACTGGCCAATGAGATTGCTGGTGGGGTTCTGGGCGTGGCCTAGGCCTCTGGCCTATCAGAGCCTGGCTGGCGCCCTGTGGGCGGGCCTTCTGAAGGAATCCCACCAATGGGAGCTCAGAGCTGGCCTTAAAAGGCTGGGCGTGCTTCCAGGAAATGCGAAGCAGGGTTGAGCCCAGGGCCCTGCCTTGCAGAAGCTGTCCAGTGCGCATATGTATAACTCCGTTTGTGCCTGTGCCTCTGTGGATTTGTGTGTGTGTGTGTGTGTGTGTGTGTGTGTGTGTGTGTCTGAGGGAGGGAGAGAGAGAGAGAACAACAGAATCACTGTGGCACAGGTGATTTTGTGCAAAACACTTGGCACATTCTGATTTACAGCTCAATATTGACACCAGGGCAGCTCTCCTTGGCCCTTGGTCACTTTTCTTCTTTTCAGATGTAAAGACACTGAAGAGGGAGGGGTTTTTGCCCTGAGGCTTGCACTGGGAACTAGCAGCTGCCCTGTTTGTGTTGCCAGACTAGGAAACCTGTGGTGCCTGTCCATGTGGAGAGTCTCCTGGATGAGTTCCTTCTCGAGCCTTTTTCGCTCGGTCACGTTGGAGCTGCATATAGCTAATGATTTGGAGATTTTATTCCTTTGGACAATTCTTTTCCTGATGCAAAGTTTCTCTCCAGGTTTTAGCAATCAATTGTGTGAATGTCACATCGAATCCATTGTAGAAAATGACTACATCAGTGTCTCTCTCTCTCTTTCTCTCTCTCTCTATCTCTCTCTCTATATATATATATGTATGTAACATGTAGAGGTCTGAAAATATTTTTTAGCTAGAGACCTGCACAGCTCTGGATTAGGGTAGCAATGTGGATACACCTGGCCCTTCTGAGCCACAGTCATGAGAGACATCTCACAGAGCCATATCGTATATCACTCTACAAATCTCTCTCAGCACAAACTACCACTGCCAAATCATCTACTTCCCTCTTGCTCTTTTTGTCCACCGAGTCTTATCCCAAAACTGTAAATCAAAGAAGAAATAGACATAGTGCAGTTCCCTGCACACAGGACAGGCTGAGGCTGGACCAGGGAGATGCAATACGCCAGCCTGCATCTTGGCTGGAGCATCACTATGACTACTTCGAATTTGGAGAGGCGAGGGCAGTTTGGGAGAGTGGGCTGCCGGCCAAGGGTTGCTTCTCAGAGTGGCTAAGACCTAGATGTTCTAAGTGTTACCTTTCCTCACAAACCTAAAATAGCAATGCCACTTGTAAGAAGTATGCATGGGCATGGAGGGTTTGTCTTCAGTGCTCTGGCACTGATCAACACAGGGCCAGAATTTCAGTCCTTGTCTGTCTCTGTCATTCTGTCTCTCTGACTGTCTCTACGTGCCTTCTTCACTGGGCCCTTACTGGAAGTCAGTGCATGCATCGTGAACTCAGCCTTCCTGGTGTTGAAATTTTCCTTTCTTTGCCCTTTGGATTATTTAGTCTCCTGCACATGGTGTAGTACAGAGGGGAACTGCGGAGACAGCGTTGCTGCTGCAGGTTCCAGGCATATGTCCATCTCCAGCTGCAGCTGTCCAGGCCCTCTGTGCTTGACTGCCATTCTCCAGGGCCCTGAGGCTGACACTCAGCCTCAATGCAGCCCTCCTCACCTTCCTGCACAGCATCCTTGTCCTTATTCCATGAGAGCCCCGGTCAAGGGAAGTGAAACTCGATCCCCCTGGCACACACACTGTGCTTTCCCTCTATTAAGCCAAATGGAAAGGATCTGTGGTACTGATGGCCACACCAGTGTCCAGATTTTTCCATGCAAAACGGAAGCTTCCAGTGTTCAGAAAGAGGGTGTTTTGATGGCTGTGAAATGTCTTTTCCAAGTGCCTCATGGTGTTTCAAATCCCTTTGAAACCTGAAGTTCTTTCTTGTATCTAGGGGATATTTTCACCACTGGCCAGAAGGGCCGCCCAACTAGGAGCACAGCTATCCAGGGGTCAGGAGGTCTTCCAGCCTGCTAGCTCCTGGAGGGATTCCTGAGTATGTCCTCAGGGCCCAAGTGTAAAAGGTGTTTCCAATTGCCTTGATTAGCAGCAGCCAGGCCCTCAGGTGAGGGGCGGGGCTGTGATCTTGACTGGAAGCCCCTAATTTGGCCAATGGAGGCATCCATCTTTTTTTGTCTGTCCATAGCAAGGGCCTGGGGAGTTTGTGCTTCCTGCAAGCAGAGCGACATTGTATGGGACACTCATGCAAGCCTACTTCTAGGAATCTCTCTGAGTGTGATGTGTGGACACCAGGACACCATGATCAGGGATGTGAGGCCACAGGAGCAATTGCCTTAGCCGGACCCAAAGGGTAGGTGTAAGGGGCCGGGTTCATCCACTATTGTTTGGTTCAACACACTTCCCATCTATGTGGAAACACAGCCCTTTCTGGGTACTTTCTGGGCTTGTAATCTGCTGCCCTGAGCAGTGGACTGAGAGCCTGGAGGCTGAGTAGGCAGCCAAACGTGACTGGACAGGCTCAAGCCCCTGAATTCTGAGGGGTGCCCCAGCTTCCCCCATTGGCAGTGTTTGGATCATAGTGAGGCATGGCGTTGATTCGGAACTCAGGAGAGTGAGACATGAGAGTCCCTTTGCATATGCATTCTTGCTTAGCCACAATCTGGGCTAGCTGGCTTGCCCTGACCAGATAGGTTCTCTGTACATAAGTTGCAGGAGAGGCTGGCTCCCTTGCCACCCATGCTCTGAGACTACTTCAGGTGATCTCTGAGCACACACAGACACACACAAACAGACAGACAGACACACACACACACACACACACACACACACACACATTACTGTCAGGTTGGTAGTAGAGCCTATGGTGAAGGCTGGGGCTGTCTGGGGTCTGTGGGCATGAGAGCTGCTGCCTTACAATCTCTACAAGCCAGGTTTGAACCTGTCATCAATGAACACAGTGTAGGAGGTTTTTGAATTCTGGTCTCTTTCCAACTCATCTATTTCTCTTCTCGCCTTCTCTATCTCTAACTCTCACATGCTCTCACACACTCTGTCTTCACTCATTAATATTTTACTTAGATTCTTATTTTACTGACAGGCCCAGATAGACAAAGAGAGTTACCAGAGCACTGCTGAGCTCTGGCTTGTTGTGTTGGCGAATTCACCTAGGCTACTGGAGCCTCAGTTTGTAAGTCTTTCTGACACAAGCCATATTCTGTCTCCTCATTTCCATGCCAGTATCACTCAGAGTTTATAATAAAGATATACATACATGTATATATATACATATAGATTTATATATCTGTCATTTTTAGAATGTTCGACCTATGTATTTGACCTTCTTTCAGAATTACCACATTTATAACAGCCTAGTTTTTCTGAAATAATTGGCCATATAGTTGGAGCAGGATTCAATACAATTATAAATAATAGAACCTTCCAGTAGCATTTCTAATCGTGTTTCTATTAGCATCCTTATTGTAATTATCATGGCCCAGATCTTCCCTCCTTTTTCTAGTGTAAGCTTCAATACGTATGTGTTTGTTTTCTTTCTCCGGAAATCTTAATGTCCCTGGACCCTGAAGTGTTAGGGAATTTTTGAAGCCGCCCTCTGTTTCTCAGCAGATGGTTTCTATGTTTCTGCTGTCATCAGGTCTTCTTGTGGTTTTTGTCTTTATTTATTTTTATTGTTTCAAGTCCTCCTAGATCATCCCCATTTATTTACATATTTATTCATTTAGTCAGGTATCACATGTGGCATCATTTCTTCTGCTTGAGAGTTTTTCTCTTATAACTGAAGGGAACTTTTGATGCACAATACATTTCCTGGGGCAAATACTACACACATATGGTGAAGGCTTGGGTTGTCTGGGGTCTGTGGGCATTAGAGCTGCTGCGTGACAATCTCTACAACCCAGGTTTGAACCTGTCATGAATGAACACAGCCTAGGGGTTTTTTGACTTCTGGTCTATTTCCAACTCTTCTATTTCTCTTCTCGCCATCTCTGTCTCTGACTCTCACAGGCTCTCTCTCACTCTGTCTGAACTCAGGAATATTTTACTTATATCCTTATTTTATTGACAGGCCCAGATATACAAAGAGAGTGACCAGAGCACTGCTGAGCTCTGGCTGGTTTTGTTTGTGATTTCACCTAGGCTACTGGAGACTCTGATTGGTAGGTCTCTCTGACTTAAGCCATATTCTGTCTCCTCATATCCATGGCAGTATCTCTCAGACTTTATAATAAAGATATACATCCATATACATATATAAATATACATATATATCTCTGTCATTTTTAGAATTGTCAACCTATGTAATTGATCTTAATCAGAATTCACACATTTACAACAGGTTCCTTTTTCCCTACTAATTGGCCACATAGTTGGAGCAGGATTCAATACAATTATAAATAATAGAACCTTCCAGTAGCATTTCTAATAGCATTTCTATCAGCATCCTTATTTTAATTATAATAGTACAGAACTTGCCTCCTTTCTCTAGTGTAAGCTTCAATAAATATGAGTTTCTTTTCATTCTCCCGAAATCTTAATTTCCCTGGACTCTGAAGGGTCTCGGAACTTTTGAAGCAGCCCTTGATTCACAGCAGATGGTTTCTATGTTTCTGCTGTCATCAGGTCTTCTTGTGCTTTTTGTTTTTATTTTTCATTTGTTTCAAATCCTCCTAGATAACCCCCATTTACTTGCATATTTATTTATTTATTTATTTATTTATTTATTTATTTGGTTCTATATTACATGAGGGGTCCATTCTTCTGCTTGATAGATTTTTCTCTTATAATTGAAGGGAAGTTTACACTCACAATACATATCCTGTCGTAAATACTACACACATATGGTGAAGGCTGGGGTTGTCTGGGGTCTGTGGACAGGAGACTGATGCCTTACAATCTCGACAACCCAGGTTTGAACCTGTCATGTATGAACACAGAGTGGGAGCTTTTGGACTTCTGGTCTCTTTCCAACTCTTCTATTTCTCTTCTTGCCTTCTCTGTCTCTGACTCTCACAGGCTCTCACTCACTCTGTCTGCACTCATTAATATTTTACTTTTATATTATTTGACTGACAGGCCCAGATATACAAAGCGAGTCACCAGGGCCCGGCTGAGCTCTGGATTGTTTTGTTGGCGATTTCACCTAGGTTTCTGGAGCCTCAGCTTTGTAAGTCTCTCTGTCACAAGCCATACTCTGTCTCCTCATAGCCATGCCAGTATCCCTCATAGTTGATAATAAAGATACACATACATATATGTACATATACATACATATATATATATATATATATCAGACATTTTTAGAATTGTTGACCTTTTTATTTGATCTGAATGCAGAATTACCGCATTTATAATAGCCTCCTTATTCATAAATAATTGGTCACATAGTTGGAGCAGGATTCACTACAATTATAAATTATAAACTTTCCAGGAGCATTTCCAATAGCCTTTCTATCAGTATCCTTATTGTAATTATCATAGCACAGAACTTGCCTCCATTTTCTAGTGTAAGCTTCAAATCGTATGCGTTTCTTTTCATTCTCGGAATTCGTAATTTGCCTGGACTCTGTGTGTCAGGGAATTTTTGAAGCAGCCCTCTATTTCTCAGCAGACGTTTTCTATATTTCTGCTGTCATCAGGTCTTCCTGTGGTGTTTGTTTTTATTTTTTTATTTTTTTCAATTCCTCTTAGATCATTCCCATTTATTTGCATATTTATTTATTTATTTATTTCGTCCGATATCACATGAGGGGTCATTTCTTCTGCCTGATAGATTTTCTCTTATAATTGAAGGGAACTTTTGACACACAATACATTTCCTTTTGCAGATACTACACACTACTACAACTGCTACTGCACTGTTTTTGACAGTGACATCCAATGCACAATGGATTAGTATTGCATGGCTCTAGAGAATGTTCGCTATTTAACCTACAATGTTTTTAACCTCACAAATATTTATTCTGTTCTTTCTTGGGGGATGAATGGTTTACAGTCAACAGTTCCATGTAATAGTGGGCACGGGGGGTAATTTTTCCCACTACCCCTGTATTTCTGTACATCCTTTGTAACTTTCTTATTGAGGAGAAGCAAACAGTCATAAATTGAGAGAGCAGGGCCCAAGCAGGAAGAGAGACAGAGAGACATCTGCAGCTCTGATTTGTCACTAGCCCAGCTTTTCCCTAGCTGGGTAAGTGTGACCAGGGGCTCAAAACAGGGTCCTGGGATTCCACATAGTTCCCTGGCAGCTCCACCAGCTGTCCCTCCAACCCATGCTCCCTTCGTTGTCCATGTAACTATGGATCTGCTCTAGGCATTTCTCACCTTCATATGCCAGAAACTTAACACTTCTCCCTTCCACCCATGAAACTTTGACCTTTTGCTAGGGTGCGAAACAGCAACTCCAATCCAAGTTATTTTCGGGAGAAGTGTGTACGTATCTGTGGGAAGGTGTGTGTGTGTGTGTGTGTGTGTGTGTGTGTGTGTGTGTAAGTGTGCATAAGTGTGTTTCAGTTAAGATTACCGCTGTTGTTTCTTTATTCCTGACACAGGGACTTAGGAACTGGGTTGTGTTATGACAAAGGAAGTTTCCACTGCACAAGTGGTTTTTCAAGTATGAATTGGCACATTGGATTGTGGACTCTGTTGTGCATTCTCCCAGGTGGTCCTCAGATGGGTTCTTTCCTTTGCTATTCCCATGCTGTGTGTAATTTTCTGGGTAGACTCAAAGAGGAGTGGCATGGGGAGCTCAGCTGCATTCTGCTGTATGTCCACAAGGTGGCGGCAAAGACCATAGTTGAGTGTAGTGATTCTGTGGAATGAGGAGAACTCTAGGAATTGTGGCCCGTGGACAGCAGGGTTGAAATTGACGTAGAGTGCCCTAGACATCTGTTCTTTCCTGTGGGGTGGGGGGATCCCCCATTTGGCTTTGCAAGTGGAAGGGGTTTCTCTCTTTGCCTGGGATGACTCTACTGGGAGCTTGTGAATCCCTGTGCTCAGCTGCATTCTGCTGGGTGTCCACAAGAGGGCAGCACCAGGGCGGGACTAAGGCTCCATGGGGCAAGTGCCCTGAGGCACTGGGCTAGGAGAGTGGCGACAGTGTTTCTGGGTGTGCCCCAAGAGCATGGCCAGCCTAGCGCAGGCAGGCAGTGTCCTAAGGACGGGCCCAGACAGGAGCTGTGGGGGTCGTGTTTGCAGAAACAGGGCCTTCAGAGGATGGCAGAAAGTCCCCGGGGGCGGGCCTCAGAGCCCGTGC